>NW_028227288.1:617020-647020 GCF_978045245.1 Mus caroli | reverse complement strand
AAGTACGTGGCTGGCGAATCGGTCTGCGGGGCGAGGGAACAGGCACAATTAGGGGAACGGAGCACAGTATAGGAAGGGAGCATCTAAGCACGGTGTCAGTGGAAGGTGGCGGCGACCTCAGTTCCACCCCATTTAGGTCTCATTTTTAAAACACTCTACCGCTTGGGGTTTGTTGTTTTCTGGGGCTCGCTGCCACCGCCCGCCGGCCACTCACCCGCCCGCCCACCCGCTGGCTCGCCCTCCCCCCCCCCCCGCCCGCCCGCCCGCCCGCTCGCTCGCTCGCTCGCTCGCTCGCCCTCCCCGCCCCCGCCCGCCCGCCCGCCCGCTCGCTCGCTGGCTCGCCCTCCCGCCCGCCCCCTTTTCCAAGACTAAATTCAGAGTTAAAACAGTGGTGGAATGGTTAAAATGCCCGTTTGTATTTATTTTTTTCTAGGAGTACCCCTTCATAGTGATTTGCTTTCACTTTGGCCAGAAAAATATTTATTTTATGCACGACTTCCCCTCGTCCTCGCGAGCGTGTGTGTGTGTGTGTGTGTGTGTGTGTGTGTGTGTGTGTGTGTGTTTTGGTTTTTTTGTTTGTTTGTTTGTTTGTTTTGTTTTGTTTTGTTTTCTGAGAGCATACTAGATCACCTCTCGGAATGGGAACAGTAAGGGGGTGGGGAGAGACGACTGATCAAAGAATCAGTAACTCTGCAGGGTGGGGTTGGTTGGCAAAGGGGTTTCCTTCAGAGGTTGGAGAATATATAGCCAGCCACCTTGGGAAGATTGCTAAAGAGAGTCAAGCCTCTCTTGCTCTCTTTTCTTGGCCTCCCTGCCCTGCCTCATAATAAAAGGTGAAGAAAGGCCAAAGACATGGAGGAGAAGGGAGGGGGAGGAAGATAACAAGTATGATATTAAAATAATTTTTGATAGACTCACGCACTCAGGAAGAGAACATGAGAGCCTCAGTGGGACCCTGTGTCTGGGTCCCTGAGGGTAAGGGAAGCATAACAATCCGTAGGTCTTTCTGGCTAGCAGGTAAAATTAAATCAAATGAAAAAGTGAAGTAAAAATCGATTCGAGGAAGATAACAAGTATGATAGTAAAATAATTTTAATATTTTAAATGTTCCAGGACAGCCAGAACTATAAAGAGAAACCCTGTCTCAAAAAACAAAATCAAAAACAAAAACAAAAACAAAAAAAAAAAACCCTAAAAATAAAAAAGAATTAGAAAAAAGATTACAGAAATCAAACACTAGCCCAATAGATGGCAAGTCACTGCAATCACAGCAGAAATATTACACACACACACACACACACACACACACACACACACAGACAAACTCTGTCATAAAATCCAACGTGCCTTCATGATCAAAGTTCGATAGTACTAGAAGAAACATATGTCTGAAAATAAAAGCCAGAACCTTCTCTGCTTCTGTTTTCTTTTGCCTCAAGATTGGGTTTCTCTGGATGTAGCCCTGGCATCCCTGCCTGGAACTTACTCTGTAGGCTTGGGTAGCCTCAAACTCACCCAGGTCCTCTCTGCCTGCCTGCCTACCTGCCTACCTACACTCTGCCACCCACACAGCCAGGCAGAAGCTAGAATCTTTTTTTATTTTTGGCCTTCTTTTCATTTATTTGTTTGTTTGTTATTATTACTATTAGTTTTCAATGTAAGTGTGTGGGGGGGGGGGTGCTCTATCTGCTGCCTAGATGACTGCATATCAGAAGAAGGCACCAGAAAATAGGTGAAGCCACCATGCAGTTCCTGAAAATTAATTAAAAAAAAAAAAAAAAGGAAATTCAAATCACATAGTAGGTAGATATCTGCGCAGCTGTCAGAGTGCTGTTTAAGGCTTACTGTAAATAATAAAAATTGTTATGTGTCTTTTATCCAAAAACAGAAGGGAGGTGGTGTACCTGCATATCTGTTCCTTTCTACTTCCTTGTTCTGTCACTAATTTGCATATTGACCTCAAGAAGATGGAAGGCGACAAGTGGGTGGCAGCCATCTTGTCCTCTGACTGACATCTGTCCTCATAAAGATGGAGGTGGCTGGCTGTCACGTGACCTACTGCTCAAGGTAGCTTTTGTTTCCAGCCTCTAGGTGGCCTAGTTTGCATATGCAGAAAGGTGAGGAGGCTCCCTAAAGCAGCCTGAACCCTTGACCATCCACAGACAGCCTCATACTTTTTGGTTATACTTTTAAACGCCAGACTCTGAATTGGTCAGTCTAAATTCTTTTGGTTTAATCAAATTTTAATTAAAATGCATAAAAAACGAAAAATATAACCAGTCATTCTGGAACCCCTTTTGTGTAACTCAGACTGTAGAATAAGCTAGCTGCAAAGTTACAGTGATCCACCTCCCTCTGCCAGCACCACCACCACCACTGCCTGGCAAAAGCAAAAATCACAAAAAGGAAGGGTGGGGGGGGGGGGACAAAAATAAGAAGATAAGAATCGTAGCAGGTCATAGTGGTGTACAACTTTCATGCCAGCATTTGAAAAACAGAGGCAGGCTCTTAAAGGATTGAGGCCTACAAAGTGTCTTCAAGACAGCCAGGGCTGCTTACACTAAGAAACTATGTATGAAAAGAATAAATTTAAGAAAGAAAGAAAGAAAGAAAGAAAGAAAGAAAGAAAGAAAGAAAGAAAGAAAGAAAGAAAGAAAGAAAGAAAGGTATTTTCCAAAAAAAAAAAAAAAACATTAGTCCGGGCAGTGGTGGCACATGCTTTTAATCCCAGCATTTGGGAAGCAGAGGCAGACAGATTAATGTGTTCAAGGCCATCCTGGTCTACAGAGTAAGTTCCAGGACAGCCAGGGTTACACAGAGAAACCGCATTGTGAAAAAAATAAATAAATAAACTAAATAAATAAAATTTAAAAATTAAAAAAATAGCCAGGAGTGGTGGCACACGCCTTTAATCCCAGCACTAGGGAGGCAGAGATGGGAGGATTTCTGAGTTCGGGGCCAGCCTGGTCTGCAAACTGAATTCCAAAACAGACAGGGCTATACAGAGAAACCCTGTCCAAAAAACCAAAAATAAAATAAAATAAAATATAAAATAAAATAAAATAAAACTAAAAGAATTAGAAAAAAGATTACAGAATCAATCATAAGCCCACTACATGGCAAGTAACCGCAATCACAGCAGAAATATTATACACACACACACACACACACACACACACACACACACGCTGCTCTGTACTTGCTCTGTAGGCTTGGGTAGCCTCAAACTCACAGAGGTCCTCTCTGCTTGCCTGCCGGCCTGCCTGCTTCTGCCACCCACACAGCCGGGCAGAAGACAGAATCTCTTTCTCCCTCTTATTTATATATTTATTTATTTGTTTGCTTACTTGCTTGCTTGCTTGCTTGCGTGTTTGTTATTATTACTATTAGTTTTCAATGTAAATTTGTGTGTTTGCTCTATCTGCTGCCTATATGATTACATGCCAGAAGGGGGCACCAGAACCTAGGACAAGTCACCATGCAGATCCTGAGAATTAATTAAAAAAAAAAAAAAGGAAATTCTAATCACATAGAAGGTAGATATCTGAGAGGCTGTCAGAGTGCTTTTTAAGGCTTATGGTAAATAAGAAAAATTGTGTGTCTTTTACCAAACAACAGAAGGGAAGGGAGATGGTGCACCTCCATATCTGTTGTCTACATGTCTACTTCCTTGTTTTGTCACTTGGTTGCACATTGACACATTGACCTCACCATGCTGAAAGGCGACATGTGGGTGGCAGCCAAGACTAACACACATACACACATGCACACAAACATGGAGTGAGAGAGAAAGATAAGGAGGAATGACATTAATTTTAGGAAAAAGAGATATTAATGGATAAATATTATTTCTATACATACATACACACGTTTTTTAAAAATATTTTTATTACGTATTTTCCTCAATTACATTTCCAATGCTATCCCAAAAGTCCCCTGTACCCTCCCGCCCCTTGTTTATTAAAGAGAGAATTAGTGGAGAGCTAAGTCAATTGTGGACCACACCTTTAGCCTCAGGAGGATTTCTGCATTCAAGGTCACCCTGCCTTACAGAGTGACTTCCAAGTCAGGCAGGTCTACACAAAGAAACCCTATCTGAGAAAAATAATAATAATTGAAAGAAAGAAAGAAAGAAAGAAAGGAAGGAAGGAAGGAAGGAAGGAAGGAAGGAAGGAAGGAAGGAAGGAAGAAAGGAAGGAAGGAAGAAAATATTTTTAAAAATATTGTTTGGAAAATATATTACTTGAAGAAATCATATTTCCAGGAAAAAATATTCCTTGGAAATATGATTTCTTTAATCTGTGTACCCAAGACTAACACACACACACACATGCACACAAACATGGAGTGAGAGAGAAAGATATGGAGGAATGACATGAATTCAACTTTACAAAAAAAAAAAAAAAGAATTAGAAAAAAATTAAAGAAATTACACACAAGCCCACTAGATGGCAAGTAACCACAATCACAGCAGAAATATTGCACACACACACACACACACACACACACACACACACACAAACTCTGTCATTAAATCCAATGTGCCTTCATGATCAAAGTTCTTTAGTCAATATTACTAGAAGAAAATTATGTCGGGGGCTGGTGAGATGGTTCAGTGGGGAAGAGCATTGACTGCTCTTCCAAATGTACTGAGTTCAAATCCCAGCACCCACATGGTGGCTCACAACCACCCATAATGTGATTTGGTACCCTCTTCTGGTGCATTTGAAGACAGCTACAGTGAACTTATACTAATAAATTAATCTCTGGCCTGAGCAAGTGGGTTTGGCTAGAGCAAGCAGAGGTCCTAAGTTCAATTCCCAACAATCACATGAAGGATCAAAACTCTTTAATAAAATCCAAATGGCCTTCCTTGTCAAACACTTACAGACAACAGGACTAAATAGATCATGTTTCTCACAATTCAAAAAAAAAAAAAATTGGCTGGGCAGTGGTGGTGCAGGCCTTTAATCCAGTGCCTGGAGTCAGAGGCAGGAAGATTTCTTAGTTAGAGACCTTCCCCACTCTACAGAGTCTCAAATAACCAAAAAAGAAAAAAGAAAGGACAGAAAAAGAAAAAAAGATAAGAAGAGAAAAGGAAAAGCAGAGTCAGGCTTTTACAGGTTTGAGGACAGCCGGGTCTACAAACTGTGTCCAAGACCACCAGGAGATCTGTTCTGCCTGCCTCTGCCATCCCCACAGCAGGAGACAGAGACTGAGTCTTACAGCCAAACCTACTCTAAATTGAAAAAACAAGCAAACAAACAAACAAACAAACTTGAAGCAATTCATCAGGAGACTGGTGTCCACTGAACTTTAGTTTTTTTCCCCAAGCATCAACCAGGGGTAAAATTGTTCATTATCTTTCAAAACACTGGAGTCTCCTAACAGAACACATGGAGCTTTAAAACAGTTTCTCCCCTCAGAGGAACCAAGGATGTTTGAAACAATTTCAACAGCCTTTCATGCATGTCTTAGCACTCTGACTATGGAGGCTATTGGAGAAAGTTACAGCAGTGGATACTACAGAAACAAGGAGAGTAAGGGACCAGGATTATTTTCAACACTATATTTCTTTTCTTACATTATAAAATAGAAAATAATTTATTTTTTGGAGAAAATCTTGGGAGTTACCATTACAAAAATGAAATTTGGAGTTCCTGTAAACTATGTTAAGTCTTTGAACTTTCTCACGGCATATACGTAGGGCTGCCTGTGACATGTGGTACCCTGACTCTAAATGGACATGACTACATCCATCACTTAGAGAAAATACAAAGACCAGTTCTGAAGTAGCCTTAAAAGAGTGCCCTTTGCTTTAGCAAGGGGACTGTGCAATTAGAGCCATGAGTTCCATGAATATGACTTTCTTATCGCATAATTTTTTAGAGAATGTAGTACCCACCCATGATCATGTAACATTACAATTGTGAAACAACATTAATATATTCGAGAATTAACATCACCCAATAAAAGGCATATCTTCAAATATTGAGTCAAAATCTGAAAATCAAAACAGTAAATAGAGAGAATACATTAAAAATCAATCACTTAATTTGAAAACAATAACGGCCTGCTGCTGTTTCTTCAAAGGCTTGTGAACTCTTTCTGAGTGGTTAGGAAATACAGAAGAGCAAAATGGAAGACATGATTTGGACTTACAGTCTTTCCTGTGTTTTTTTTTTTTTTTTTTTTTTTTTTTTAAATGAGCCACACAAGAGTACTTATGTAAAAGTTGGTGCATGCCTGTTACAGAAATGCATTCATACCTGAGAGATTACAACCTCACTCTACCAAGTTCTGAAACTTTAATCTAGCACAATGGCGCCTTTCTGTGCAAACAGCTGTACCCTGAAATTGAGTACAGTAAACTTTCAGCCACCAGTAACTTTGACCGAAATTACAGATTCCAGAGTATGAATATGAAAATCACAGAGGCAGGGAAGCACACAAGTGATAGCAATAACAATGTTCCAAACCTACCTATCAAATGGAATATTCCTCCCTTTATATTAACCGTGGGCTAGGGAAAGGGAAGTTAATAATAGACTTTCTGGTACCAGTCTACACTGTATTTCACTGAAGACATAAATACAGATATATGGAGTCTGAGCACAAGGAATTCACAATCCCAATCCATTCCAAAACAATTCCTTTCACGAGAATAACCAAAATCAAAACCAAAACAAAACTCCAGAACTTGCTAATTATAAACATTAGTTTTTTCTTAGTTTTAGTACAACAAGCAGCTAAGCACCATCTATAACTATAATATCTGCAGACATGCCACCTTTCTCTGGTTTCTGAATGTACCATGCACAGGTTCAATATAGGTCGATACACACACACACACACACACACACAAAAAAAAACAAAAAACAAACCAAAAAACAAACAAACAAACAAACAAACAAAAAAGCCCTGTTTGTCTTACCTTATAGACTGTCCGAATCTATCTTGGATGAAAGTATTCCATGGCCACTGTGTGCTCCCTGACACCACGCCCGGCTCATACACACGTTTTTTAAAATATTTTTTATTACGTATTTTCCTCAATTACATTTCCAATGCTATCCCAAATGTCCTCCATACCCTCCCCCCCCCTTGTTTTCTTAAAGAGAGAATTACAGTAGACCTGAGGCAATTGTGGACCACACCTTTAGCCTCAGGAGGATTTCTGCATTCAAGGTCACCCTGGCTTACAGAGTGACATCCAAGTCAGCCAGGGCTACACAAAGAAAACCTACCTGAGAAAAAAATAATAATTGAAAGAAAGAAAGAAAGAAACAAACAAACAAACAAAGAGAGAGAGAGAGATTGGGAGAGAGAGAGAGAGAGAGGAGAGAGAAAGAGAGAGGGAAAGAAAAGGGGTGCTCCACCACACCTGGCTTCCTTGTTTATTTCTAAGAATCCTTGGAAATATGATTTCTTTAATCTGTGTACCCAAGACTAACACACACACACACACATGCACACAAACATGGAGTGAGAGAGAAAGATAAGGAGGTATGACAGGAATTTTACTTTACAAAAAAAGAAAAAAGAATTAGAAAAATTTAAAGAAATTATACAGAAGCCCACTTGATGTCAAGTAACAGTAATCACAGCAGAAATATTGCACACACACACACACAGACACACACACAGAAACACACACTGTCATTAAATCCAACATGCCTTCATGATCAAAGTTCTTTAGTCAATAGTACTAGAAGGAACATGTGTCCAGGGCTGGTGAGATGGTTCAGTGGGGAAGAGCACTGACTGCTCTTCCAAATGTACTGAGTTCAAATCCCAGCAACCACATGGTCCCTCACAACCACCCATAATGAGATCTGATACCCTATCCTGGTGCGTTTGAAGACAGCTACAGTGAACTTATACTAATAAATAAATCTTTTGCCTGAGCAAGTGGGCTTGGCTAGAGCAAACAGAGGTCCTAAGCTCAATTCCCAACAATCACATGAAGGATCACAACTATCTGTACAACTAAAGTGTGTACTCATATACATAAAATACATAAATCTTGAAAGAAAGAAAGAAAGAAAGAAAGAAAGAAAGAAAGAAAGAAAGAAGGAAGGAAGGAAGGAAGGAAGGAAGGAAGGAAGGAAGGAAGGAAGGAAGGAAGGAAAGAAAGAAAGAAAGAAAGAAAGAAAGAAAGAAAGAAAGAAAGAGAGAGAGAGAGAGAAAGAAAGAAAGAAAGAAAGAAGAAAAGAAAAGGAGAGAGACACAGAGACAGACAGAGACACACAGAGAGAGAGACAGAGAGAGAAAGAGAAAGAGAGATGGAAAGAAAGATACTTTCAGAAAAAAAATTAGAAAAAAATTAAAGAAATTACACACAAGCCCACTAGATGGCAAGTAACTGCAATCCCAGCAGAAGTATTGCACACATACACACACAGAAACACACACAAACTCTGTCATTAAATCCAACGTGCCTTCATGATCAAAGTTCTTTAGTCAATAGTACTAGAAGGAACATAAGTCGGGGGCTGGTGAGATGGTTCAGTGGGTAAGAGCACCGACTGCTCTTCCAAAGGTACTGAGTTCAAATCCCAGCAACCACATGGTGGCTCACAACAACCCACAATGAGATCTGATACCCTATCCTGGTGGGTTTGAAGACATCTACTGTGAACTTATACTAATAAATAAATCTTTGGCCTGAGCAAATGGGCTTGGGTAGAGCAAGCAGAGGTCCTAATTTCAGTTCCCAACAATCACATTAACGATCACAACCATCTTTACAACTAAAGTGTGTACTCATATACATAAAATAAATAAATCTCGGAAGGAAGGAAGGAAGGAAGGAAGGAAGGAAGGAAGGAAGGAAGGAAGGAAGGAAGGAAGAGAAGAATGAAAGAAACATATGTTGGTAAAATAAAAGCCAGAACCTTTTCTGCTTTTGTTTTCTTGATCCTAGAGATAGGGTTTCTCTTGGTGTAGCCCTGGCAGTCCTTTCTGGAACTATCAGTGTAGGCTTGGGTAGCCTCAAACTCACAGAGGTCCTCTCTGCCTGCTTGCCTGCCAGCCTCTGCCACCCACACAGCCTGGCAGAAGCCAGAATCTCTTTTTCCCTCCTATTTATATATTTCTTAGTTTGTTTGTTTGCTTGCTTGCTTGTTTGCTGTTATTACTTTTAGTTTTCAATGTAAGTGTGTGTGTGTGTGTGTGCTGCCTATATGACTACATGCCAGAAGAGGGCACCAGAACCTAGGACAAGTCACCATGCACCCCCTGAGAATTACTTTTTTAAAAAAAAAAAAGGAAATTCTAATCACAGATATCTGTGGGGCTGTCAGAGTGCTTTATAAGGCTTACTGTAAATAATAAAAATTGTGTGTCCTTTACCAAAAAACAGAAGGGAATGGAGGTGGTACCCCTGCATGTTTGTTGTCTGCATGTCTACTTCCTTGTTCGGTCACTGGCTTGCACATTGACACTTTGACCTCATTAAGATGAAAGGCGACCTTTTTGTGGCAGCAAAAAAAACCTCCCTGGAGGTTTGGTGGCCTACCACCTACACAAGCTCAGGCACGGAAAATAAATTAATAAAGATCTCCGAAACACAAATCTGGGGCTGGTACTAGCTGGCCATGGAATCCTATACACACACATGAAGTATTAATTTAAAAGCAGCTACATCATTACCTGTGAGGGAGAGAGACATGAAAGAGTTTCTACAGCCTTTTTATTGGTGGTCAGGGTTAGGATTTCTTGTTTATTTCTTTGTCTGTTTGTTTGATTTCATTTTTTTTTTTTTTGAGACAGGGTTTCTCTGTGTAGCCTTGGCTGTCCTGGAACTCACTTTGTGGACCAGGCTGGCCTTGAACTTAGAAATCTGCCTGCCTCTGCCTCCCAAGTGCTGGGATTAAAGGCGTGCGCCACCACGCCCGGCTCATACACACGTTTTTTTAAATATTGTTTTATTACGTATTTTCCTCAATTACATTTCCAATGCTATCCCAAATGTCCTCCATACCCTCCCCCCCCCTTGTTTTCTTAAAGAGAGAATTACAGTAGACCTGAGGCAATTGTGGACCACACCTTTAGCCTCAGGAGGATTTCTGCATTCAAGGTCACCCTGGCTTACAGAGTGACATCCAAGTCAGCCAGGGCTACACAAAGAAAACCTACCTGAGAAAAAAATAATAATTGAAAGAAAGAAAGAAACAAACAAACAAACAAACAAAGAGAGAGAGAGAGATTGAGAGAGAGAGATAGAGAGAGGAGAGAGAAAGAGAGAGGGAAAGAAAAGGGGTGCTCCACCACACCTGGCTTCCTTGTTTATTTCTAAGAATCCTTGGAAATATGATTTCTTTAATCTGTGTACCCAAGACTAACACACACACACACACATGCACACAAACATGGAGTGAGAGAGAAAGATAAGGAGGTATGACAGGAATTTTACTTTACAAAAAAAGAAAAAAGAATTAGAAAAATTTAAAGAAATTATACAGAAGCCCACTTGATGTCAAGTAACAGTAATCACAGCAGAAATATTGCACACACACACACACAGACACACACACAGAAACACACACTGTCATTAAATCCAACATGCCTTCATGATCAAAGTTCTTTAGTCAATAGTACTAGAAGGAACATGTGTCCAGGGCTGGTGAGATGGTTCAGTGGGGAAGAGCACTGACTGCTCTTCCAAATGTACTGAGTTCAAATCCCAGCAACCACATGGTCCCTCACAACCACCCATAATGAGATCTGATACCCTATCCTGGTGCGTTTGAAGACAGCTACAGTGAACTTATACTAATAAATAAATCTTTTGCCTGAGCAAGTGGGCTTGGCTAGAGCAAACAGAGGTCCTAAGCTCAATTCCCAACAATCACATGAAGGATCACAACTATCTGTACAACTAAAGTGTGTACTCATATACATAAAATACATAAATCTTGAAAGAAAGAAAGAAAGAAAGAAAGAAAGAAAGAAAGAAAGAAAGAAAGAAAGAAAGAAAGAAGGAAGGAAGGAAGGAAGGAAGGAAGGAAGGAAGGAAGGAAGGAAGGAAGGAAGGAAGGAAGGAAAGAAAGAAAGAAAGAAAGAAAGAAAGAAAGAAAGAAAGAAAGAAAGAAAGAAAGAAAGAGAGAGAGAGAGAAAGAAAGAAAGAAAGAAAGAAAGAAAGAAGAAAAGAAAAGAAGAGAGACACAGAGACAGACAGAGACACACAGAGAGAGAGACAGAGAGAGAAAGAGAAAGAGAGATGGAAAGAAAGATACTTTCAGAAAAAAAATTAGAAAAAAATTAAAGAAATTACACACAAGCCCACTAGATGGCAAGTAACTGCAATCCCAGCAGAAGTATTGCACACATACACACACAGAAACACACACAAACTCTGTCATTAAATCCAACGTGCCTTCATGATCAAAGTTCTTTAGTCAATAGTACTAGAAGGAACATAAGTCGGGGGCTGGTGAGATGGTTCAGTGGGTAAGAGCACCGACTGCTCTTCCAAAGGTACTGAGTTCAAATCCCAGCAACCACATGGTGGCTCACAACAACCCACAATGAGATCTGATACCCTATCCTGGTGGGTTTGAAGACATCTACTGTGAACTTATACTAATAAATAAATCTTTGGCCTGAGCAAATGGGCTTGGGTAGAGCAAGCAGAGGTCCTAATTTCATTTCCCAACAATCACATTAACGATCACAACCATCTTTACAACTAAAGTGTGTACTCATATACATAAAATAAATAAATCTCGGAAGGAAGGAAGGAAGGAAGGAAGGAAGGAAGGAAGGAAGGAAGGAAGGAAGGAAGGAAGGAAGGAAGAGAAGAATGAAAGAAACATATGTTGGTAAAATAAAAGCCAGAACCTTTTCTGCTTTTGTTTTCTTGATCCTAGAGATAGGGTTTCTCTTGGTGTAGCCCTGGCAGTCCTTTCTGGAACTATCAGTGTAGGCTTGGGTAGCCTCAAACTCACAGAGGTCCTCTCTGCCTGCTTGCCTGCCAGCCTCTGCCACCCACACAGCCTGGCAGAAGCCAGAATCTCTTTTTCCCTCCTATTTATATATTTCTTATTTTGTTTGTTTGCTTGCTTGCTTGTTTGCTGTTATTACTTTTAGTTTTCAATGTAAGTGTGTGTGTGTGTGTGCTGCCTATATGACTACATGCCAGAAGAGGGCACCAGAACCTAGGACAAGTCACCATGCACCCCCTGAGAATTACTTTTTTAAAAAAAAAAAAAAAGGAAATTCTAATCACAGATATCTGTGGGGCTGTCAGAGTGCTTTATAAGGCTTACTGTAAATAATAAAAATTGTGTGTCCTTTACCAAAAAACAGAAGGGAATGGAGGTGGTACCCCTGCATGTTTGTTGTCTGCATGTCTACTTCCTTGTTCGGTCACTGGCTTGCACATTGACACTTTGACCTCATTAAGATGAAAGGCGACCTTTTTGTGGCAGCAAAAAAAACCTCCCTGGAGGTTTGGTGGCCTACCACCTACACAAGCTCAGGCGCGGAAAATAAATTAATAAAGATCTCTGAAACACAAATCTGGGGCTGGTACTAGCTGGCCATGGAATCCTATACACACACATGGAGTATTAATTTACAAGCAGCTACATCATTACCTGTGAGGGAGAGAGACATGAAAGAGTTTCCACAGCCTTTTTATTGGTGGTCAGGGTTAGGATTTCTTGTTTATTTCTTTGTTTGTTTGTTTGATTTCTTTTTTTTTTTTTTTTTTTTTTTGAGACAGGGTTTCTCTGTGTAGCCTTGGCTGTCCTGGAACTCACTTTGTGGACCAGGCTGGCCTTGAACTTAGAAATCTGCCTGCCTCTGCCTCCCAAGTGCTGGGATTAAAGGCGTGCGCCACCACACCCGGCTCATACACACGTTTTTTTAAATATTTTTTTATTACGTATTTTCCTCAATTACATTTCCAATGCTATCCCAAATGTCCTCCATACCCTCCCCCCCCCCCCTGTTTTCTTAAAGAGAGAATTACAGTAGACCTGAGGCAATTGTGGACCACACCTTTAGCCTCAGGAGGATTTCTGCATTCAAGGTCACCCTGGCTTACAGAGTGACATCCAAGTCAGCCAGGGCTACACAAAGAAAACCTACCTGAGAAAAAAATAATAATTGAAAGAAAGAAAGAAAGAAAGAAAGAAAGAAAGAAAGAAAGAAAGAAAGAAAGAAAGAAACAAACAAACAAACAAACAAACAAACAAACAAACAAACAAAGAGAGGTGGGGGTCTTTCAAGACAGTGTTTCTCTGTGTAGCCCTGGGTGTCTTGGAACTCACTCTGTAGACCAGGATGGCCTGGAATGCACAAATCTGCCAGCCTCTGGGTCCAAAGTGGTAGGATTAAAGGTGTGCCCCACCACTGCCTGGCAGTCTATTAGTTTTAAATGCCAGATGAATCCATTCTTTTACATTTTTGGGTTGGTTTGTTAGCTGATTTGATTTTATGTTGTTTTCCTGGAGGTTTGGTGGCCTAACACCTACACAAGCTCAGGCCCGAATAATAAATAAGTAAAGATCTCTGAAACACAGATCTGGGGCTGGTAATAGATGGTCATGGAATCAATAACACACACATGGAGTCATGGAGTATTAATTTACAAGCAGCTATATCCTCACCTGTGGGGGAGAGGAACATGAAACAATTTCCACAGCCTTTGTATTGGAGGTGATGGTGGTAATGGTTAGGATTCCTTCTCTCTTTCTTTCTTTCTTTCTTTCTTTCTTTCTTTCTTTCTTTCTTTCTTTCTATATTTATTTATTTATTTATTTATTTATTTTTTATTTTGAAACAGGGTTTCTCTGTGTAGTCCTGGAACTCACTTTGTGGACATGGAATGACATGAATTTTAGGAAAAAGAGATATTAATGGCCGGGCGTGGTGGCGCATGCCTTTAATCCCAGCACTAGGGAGGCAGAGGCAGGCGGATTTCTGAGTTCGAGGCCAGCCTGGTCTACAAAGTGAGCTCCAGGACAGCCAGGGCTATACAGAGAAACCCTGTCTCGTATAAACCAAAAAAAAAAAAGAGATATTAATGGATTAATATTACTTCTATACATACATACATACATACATACATATAATTATACATACACACATAATTTTTTCAAATAGAATTAGAGTAGACCTGAGGCAATTGTGGAACATACCTTTAACCTCGGGCAGATTTCTGTGTTCAAGGTCACCCTGGGTTACAGAGTTAGTGTCAAGTCAGCTAGGGCTACACAGAGAAACCGTATCTCAGTAAAAAGAAAAAAATAATAGAAAGAAAGAGAGAGAGAGAGAGAGAGAGAGAGAGAGAGAGAGAGAGAGAGATTTAAAAAAAAAAAACTTAGTCTGGGCAGTGGTGCTTTTAATCCCAGCATTTGGGAAGCAGAGGCAGACAGATTAATATGTTCAAGGCCATCATGGTCTACAGAGTAAGTTCCAGGACAGCCAGGGTTACAGAGAGAAAGTGCATCATGAAAAAACAAAGCTATATTAAATAAATAAAATTTAAAAATTAAAAAATAGCCGGGACTGGTGGCACATACCTTTAATCCCAGCACTCCGGAGGCAGAGATGGGAAGATTTCTGGGTTCAAGATCAGCCTGGTCTGCAAAGTGAGTTCCAGGACAGCCAGGGCTATACAGAGAAACCCTGTTTCGTAAAACAAAAAATTAAATTAAATTAAATTAAAATTACAATTACAATTACAATTAAAAAGAATTAGAAAAAAAGATTACAGAAATCAAACATAAACCACTAGATGGCATGTAACCACAATTACAGCAGAAATATTGCACACACACACACACACACACACACACACACACACAAACTCTGTCATAAAATCAAATGTGCCTTCATGATCAAAGTTCAATAGTCAATACTGCTAGAAGAATCATATGTCTGAAAATAAAAGCCAGAACCTTTTCTGCTTTTGTTTTCTTTTGCCCCAAGATAGGGTTTCTCTTGATGTAGCCCTGGCATCCCTGCCTGGAACTTGCTCTGTAGGCTTGGGTAGCCTCAAACTCACAGAGGTCCTCTCTGCCTGCTTCTGCCACCTACACATCCAGGCAGAAGCTAGAATCTCTCTTTTTTTTTTTTTTTACCTTCTTTTCATTTATTTGTTTGTTTGTTATCATTACTATTAGTTTTCTATGTAAGTGTGTGTGTATGTGCTCTATCTGCTGCCTAGATGACTGCATGACAGAAGAAGGCACCAGAACCTAGGTGAATCCACCATGCAGTTCCTGAAAATTAATTAAAAGAAAAAAAAAAAAAAGGAAATTCAAATCACATAGCAAGGAAAATTAATTAAAAAAAAGAAAGGAAATTCAAATCACATAGCAAGTAGAAATCTGCACAGCTGTCAGAGTGCTATTTAAGGCTTACTGTAAATAATAAAAATTGTTATGTGTCTTTTATCCAAAAACAGAAGGGAGGTGGTGTGCCTGCATATGGAAGGTGACAAGTGGGTGGCAGCCCTCTTGTCCTCTGACTGACATCTATCCTCATAAAGATGGAGGTGGCTGACTGTCACGTGACCTAATGCTCAAGGTAGCTTTTGTGTCCAGCCTCTAGGTGGCCTAGTTTGCATGTGCAGAAAGGTGAGGAGGCTCCCTAAAGCAGCCAGAACTCTTGACCATCCACAGACAGCCTCATACTGTCTTTTGTTATACTTTTAATTGCCAGACTCTGAATTGGTCAGTCTAAATTCTTTTGGTTTAATTAAATTATAATTAAAATGCATAATAAATGAAAAATATAACCAGTCATTCTGAAACTCCTTTTGTGTAACTCAGACTGTAGAATAAGCTAGCTGCAAAGTTACAGTGATCCACCTCCCTCTGCCAGCACTGCCACAACCACTGCCTGTCAAAAGCAAAAATCATAAAAAGGAAGAGGGGAGAGGGAACAAAAATAAGAAGATAAGAATCGTAGCCGGTCATAGTGGTATACAACTTTCATGCCAGCATTTGAAAAGCAGAGGCAGGCTCTTACTGGATTGAGGCCTACAAAGTGTCTTCAAGACAGCCAGGGCTGCTTACACTAAGAAACTATATATGAAAAGAATAAATTTAAGAAAGAAAAAAAAAAGAAAAGAAAGAAAGAAAGAAAGAATGGAAGGAAGGAAGGAAGGAAGGGAGAGGGGGGAACAGAGAGAGGGGGCAGAAGAAAAAAAGAAAGAAAAAAAGAAAAAGAGAAACAGGCAGACTTAGGAGGTAGTGTTACTTGATTGGAGATATCATTTCTCTGTGTAGGCAGGCAGGCAGGCAGACAGCCATAGTTGTTTGCTTTAGTTTAGCTTGGTTTGGTTTTCAGGAAGTGTTGCCGAGGTCATACACAAGCACAGGCCCAAGAAATAAATAAATAAATAAGAAACACACATCTGGGGGGGGGCTAGCTTGGCCATGGAGTCACACACACACACACACACACACACACACACACACACACACACACACTAATAAAATCAGGACATCCAGTGTCTTGGCCATCAATAGTGTGACATTCATGTCTTAAATTGCAAACCAGAAAGTCAGTTGCCCACGTACAAGTCTCTTTCTTCCAAGTAAGATGTCAGTTCCCAGGGAGGTCTTGGGAACTTACACTTTACTCTCTCACACCCTACTCAAAATAGAAGTCTGATTCTAAGTAGTCTGTGCACTGAATCGGTGGTGTGGGTGTCTCTCTTGTGTTAGGGCAGGGCGGGGGTTCCATCCCCAGTGCAGGTTCTAGGAGCAAATGCCAGAGAAGTATACACATGTGCGGGTGTAGGAAATGCTGCTGGGTGGTCAGTTTGAGTCCAAGCCTATTGCAGATAACTATAGAACAAAGGAAGCAGTTCGATTGGCTTCTATCTTGATTGGTTTCTGAGGACACATCCAAGGAGAATATGTAATCAATTCTGGCAGTAACAGCAGAAACAAGCTGTGAGAAAGTGTCCTTATAATAGTAGTTAACAGCACAAAATGGCAGGCTAGCCAGGTAAGAGGTTACCTAGCCCTTATCTAATCTGAAGTAGGCCTTCACATTCCATCTAGGCCTTACTCTTTTACCTATACCTTAACAGCCAGCAGCTTTGCCCTCTGAGCACAGGCATGTATAGATCAATGAATATCTTTCTCTGTATTCATTTATTTATGAGAGACAAAGTCTCTGTACATGGTGCAAAAACATACAAGACAGACCAGGCCGGCCACTCAATAATTTCTGCAGGCATGTGATGGAGGTAGGGTGGGCAAGTGGCATCCAAACTGTGTGAGCAGTTCCATGCCACTTAGTTATCATTATTTGTTTTATGTATGTATGTATGTATGTATGTATGTATGTATGTATGTATGTATGTGTGTGATTACTTAGTTAGTTTCGTATTTAATTGAACCAGGGTTATTTGGGGGGGGGGGAGGAAATTTTTTTCTATATATACAAGCAATTGTAATTTGTTATAGTGTCCCTCCCTTTTGTGAAGTTTGGATTGGGTTTTGCTTGGGATTGTTTGTTTGTTTGTTTGTTTGTTTGTTTTTCCAGACAGGGTTTCTCTGTGTAGCCCGGGCTGTCCTGGAACTCACTCTGTAGACCAGGCTGGCCTCCAATTCAGAAATCTGCCTGCCTCTGCCTCCCAAGTGCTCCCAAAGGCATGTGCCACCACTGCTCTGCTGTACTATTTAAACAGCCCACCCCACCCCACCCCAAAAAAAAGAGCAACAGCAAAACTTTACTGACTGCATATCCAATCCAACCACTCCCAGCTAACTTAGGTAATGTGCGTTTCTGTGCCAGTTGATTTTATATATATATAAATACTGTGTGTGTGTTTGTGTGAAATACAATACAATAAAATAAAATTAAGATGCTCAATTTCTTCACAAGCTTTGTTTTATTTTATTTTTGAAGGTTTTATTTATTTTTTTATTTATATGAGTACACTGCAGCTGTCTTCCAACACACACCAGAAGTGTGCATCGGATTCCAAAGTCACCATGTGGTTTGTGGGAATTGAACTCAGGACCTCTGGAAGAACAGTCAACGCTCTTCAGACCTTCACACACGTTTTATTTTATTAAGCATTAAACATGAAGTAGAAATCATTTAGATATTGTCCAGATTGGCCTTACCAATTCCTAAATTGCTGGCAGGGTGAGGCTTCTAGTGAAAGTCTTCTAGTGAGCGGAGGCTTCCTCTTTCTGTTGGGGTGTGTTATCAACTCCATTACCATTTCCAAAGATCTCGGTGTGAGCCTATTGTTTGGTTCAGTCGGTTGCCAGAGCAAATGTGGACCTGAAAGGACAGTGAGTTCAGAGAATTCACACTGAAATCATCACTCAGGGACTTGAGGCAGAAAACTAGCCAGCCAGCCTCTGGATAGACATGGCTCAGCAGTTCAGAGAACCAGACCATCGCAAATAGTTCACAGACTTGCAGATCCCTTCCCCCCACCCCACCCCTCCCCCAGCCCCACCCAAACATAGGGAGAGAAGGCAGTGAGGGGGAGGGGGAGGTGTTGTGAGAGAATTTAGATAGCTGGAGATTTCATTCATTTACTTCTTTTATTGAGTGTATGGTGAAAGAGGGAAAATGGCTCAAAAGGGAGGGAGGGCAGACCATCTTCCCATGCTGGGATCATTCATGCTTTAAGAAGGAATGCAGGAGGCTGGAGGCTCAGCGGTTAAGAGCCTTGACTGCTCTTCTGAAGATCAGGAGTTCAAATCCCAGCAACCACATAGTGGTTCACAACCACCCAGAATGAGATCTGGTGCCCTCTTCTGGTATGTCTGAAAACTGCTACAGTGTACTTACCTATAATAAATGAATCTGAAGAAGGGGGAGGAGGGGAAGGGGGAAGGCAGCCAGTCAGTCCAAAGGTGCTGGTGTGCACTCTAGGTGCTTTATCAAAAAGCCTTTAGTTCTGCTCTCCCATTTGATTCCCAAAAAGCAGTCTTGGAACCCTGTGCAGAGATAGATAGAAATGGCAACCACAGCAAACAAGCTAGTTTGTGAGTGAGTGAGTGAGTGAGTGAGTGTGTGAGCAGAGCAAGAGAGCTGGATGGCAAAACACACAAAGCCAAAAGAAATGTCTGTCAAGTTTGGCCCCACAAAACAAAGCAAGCTCACATACATTCCCTGAGACTCATCCCTGGCTACAGGGAGTGTGATGTCTCTGAGTATTTTTGGAAGAAAGAAAGAGAGAGAGAGAGAGAGAGAGAGAGAGAGAAAGAAAGAAGAAAGAGAGAAAGAAAGAAAGAAAGAAAGAAAGAAAGAAAGAAATAAGAAAGAAAGAAAGAAAGAAAGAAAGAAAGAAAGAAAGAAAGAAAGAAAGAAAGAAAGAAAGAAAATATTTTAAAAAATATTATTTGGAAAAAAATATTACTTGAAAAAATCATATTTCCAGGAAAAATATTCCTTGGAAATATGATTTCTTTAATCTGTGTACCCAAGACTAACACACACACACACACATGCACACAAACATGGAGCTACTAGTGGAATAGAACTTAACTGAATCCAGTGCAGAAGGGTGAGGATTCACTGAAAAGCCACCAGCAGCCTTGGCACACATGTTTTTCTCTTGCTTTTTGTCTATTACTTCTTTATTATTTTTAGGATGTGGGGGTCTTTCAAGACAGTGTTTCTCTGTGTAGCCCTGGGTGTCTTGGAACTCACTCTGTAGACCAGGATGGCCTGGCATGCACAAATCTGCCAGCCTCTGCCTCCAATGTGGTAGGATTAAAGGTGTGCCCCAACACTGCCCGGAAGTCTATTACTTTTAAATGCCAGATGAGTCCATTCTTTTACATTTTTGGGTTGGTTTGTTAGCTGATTTGATTTTATGTTGTTTCCCTGGAGGTGTACAACCTACACAAGCTCAGGCACGGAAAATAAATAAATAAAGATCTCTGAAACACAAATCTGGGGCTGGTACTAGCTGGCCATGGAATCATATACACACACATGGAGTATTAACTTACAAGCAGCTACATCCTTACCTGTGGAGGAGAGGGACATGAACCAGTTATCACAGCCGTTTTATTGGTGGTGAGGGTTAGGATTTCTTGTTTATTTCTTTGTTTGTTTGATTTCTTTTTTTTTTTTTTTTTTTTTGAGACAGGGTTTCTCTGTGTAGCCTTGGCTGTCTTGGAACTCACCTTGTGGACCAGACTGGCCTTGAACTTAGAAATCTGCCTGCCTCTGCCTCCCAAGTGCTGGGATTAAAGGGGTGCTCCACCACACCCGGTTTCCTTGTTTATTTCTAAGAATCCTTGGAAATATGATTTCTTTAATCTGTGTACCCAAGACTAACACACACACACACATGCACACAAACATGGAGTAAGAGAGAAAGATAAGGAGGAATGACATGAATTTTACTTACACACACACACAAAAAAGAATTAGAAAATTTTAAAGAAATTACACACAAGCCCACTAGATTGCAAGTAACAGTAATCACAGCAGAAATATTGCACACACACACACACACACACACACACACAAACACACACACACTTAAAAAGACACAAACACTGTCATTAAATCCAACTTGCCTTCATGATCAAAGTTGTTTAGTCAATAGTACAAGAAGGAACATATGTCGAGGGCTGGTGATGGAGGTGGCTGGCCTTCATGAGACTTATTGTTCCAGGTTGCTTCTGTCTCTTCCCCTTCTTTTCCAGCTACTAGTGGATTAGAACTTAACTGAATCCAGTGCAGAAGGGTGAGGAGTCACTGAAAAGCCACCAGCAGCCTTGGCACACATATTTTTCTCTTGCTTTTTGTCTATTACTTCTTTATTATTTTTAGGAGGTGGGGGTCTTTCAAGACAGTGGTTCTCTGTGTAGCCCTGTCTTGGAACTCACTCTGTAGACCAGGATGGCCTGGCATGCACAAATCTGCCAGCCTCTGCCTCCAATGTGGTAGGATTAAAGGTGTGCCCCACCACTGCCCGGAAGTCTATTAATTTTAAATGCCAGGTGAGTCCATTCTTTTACATTTTTGGATTGGTTTGTTAGCTGATTGGATTTTATGTTGTTTCCCTGGAGGTGTACCACCTATACAAGCTCAGGAATGGAAAATAATTAAGTAAAGATCTCTGAAACACAAATCTGGGGCTGGTACTAGCTGGCCATGGAATCCTATACACACACATGGAGTATTAATTTACAAGCAGCTACATCCTTACCTGTGGGGGAGAGGGACATGAAAGAGTTTCCACAGCCTTTTTATTGGTGGTCTGGGTTAGGATTTCTTGTTTATTTCTTTGTTTGTTTGTTTGTGTGTTTGATTTTTTTTTTTTTTTTTTTGAGACAGGTTTTCTCTGTGTAGCCTTGGCTGTCCTGGAACTCACTTTGTGGACCAGGCTGGACTTGAACTTAGAAATCTGCCTGCCTCTGCCTCCCAAGTGCTGGGATTAAAGGGGTGTTCCAGCATATCTGGCTTCCTTGTTTATTTCTAAAAATCCTTGGAAATATGATTTCTTAATCTGTGTACCCAGGACTAACACACATACACACATGCACACAAACATGGAGTGAGAGAGAAAGATAAGGAGGAATGACATGAAGTTTAGGAAAAAGAGATATTAATGGATTAATTTTACTTCTATACATAAATACACATGTTTTTTAAAAAATATTTTTTATTATGTATTTTCCTCAATTACATTTCCAATGCTATCCCAAAAGTCCCCCATACCCCCCCCCCCCCTTGTTTTCTTAAAGAGTAGATCTGAGGCAATTGTGGACCACACCTTTAGCCTCAGGCAGATTTCTGCATTCAAGGTCACCCTGGCTTAAGGAGTGACTTCCAAGTCAGCCAGGGCTACACAATGAATCCCTATCTGAGATATTTTTTTTTTATTTTGATTTTTTAATTTTTTTTTTTTTTTTTTTTTTTTTTTTTTTTTTTGGTTTTTCGAGACAGGGTTTCTCTGTATAGCCCTGGCTGTCCTGGAACTCACTCTGTAGACCAGGCTGGCCTCGAACTCAGAAATCCGCCTGCCTCTGCCTCCCGAGTGCTGGGTTTTTTTTATTTTGAAACAGGGTTTCTCTGTGTAGTCCTGGAACTCACTTTGTGGACCTGGAATGACATGAATTTTAGGAAAAAGAGATATTAATGGATTAATATTACTTCTATACATACATACATACATACATATAATTATACATACACACATAATTTTTTCAAATAGAATTAGAGTAGACCTGAGGCAATTGTGGAACATACCTTTAACCTCGGGCAGATTTCTGTGTTCAAGGTCACCCTGGGTTACAGAGTTAGTGTCAAGTCAGCTAGGGCTACACAGAGAAACCGTATCTCAGTAAAAAGAAAAAAATAATAGAAAGAAAGAGAGAGAGAGACAGAGAGAGAGAGAGAGAGAGAGAGAGAGAGAGAGAGAGAGAGAGATTTAAAAAAAAAAAAACTTAGTCTGGGCAGTGGTGCTTTTAATCCCAGCATTTGGGAAGCAGAGGCAGACAGATTAATATGTTCAAGGCCATCATGGTCTACAGAGTGAGTTCCAGGACAGCCAGGGTTACAGAGAGAAAGTGCATCATGAAAAAACAAAGCTATATTAAATAAATAAAATTTAAAAATTAAAAAATAGCCGGGACTGGTGGCACATACCTTTAATCCCAGCACTCCGGAGGCAGAGATGGGAAGATTTCTGGGTTCGAGGTCAGCCTAGTCTGCAAAGTGAGTTCCAGGACAGCCAGGGCTATACAGAGAAACCCTATTTCGTAAAACAAAAAATAAAATAAAATAAAATTAAATTAAAATTACAATTACAATTAAAAAGAATTAGAAAAAAAGATTACAGAAATCAAACATAAACCACTAGATGGCATGTAACCACAATTACAGCAGAAATATTGCACACACACACACACACACACACACACACACAAACTCTGTCATAAAATCGAATGTGCCTTCATGATCAAAGTTCAATAGTCAATACTGCTAGAAGAATCATACGTCTGAAAATAAAAGCCAGAACCTTTTCTGCTTTTGTTTTCTTTTGCCCCAAGATAGGGTTTCTCTTGATGTAGCCCTGGCATCCCTGCCTGGAACTTGCTCTGTAGGCTTGGGTAGCCTCAAACTCACAGAGGTCCTCTCTGCCTGCTTCTGCCACCTACACATCCAGGCAGAAGCTAGAATCTTTTTTTTTTTAACCTTCTTTTCTTTTATTTGTTTGTTTGTTATTATTACTATTAGTTTTCAAAGTATGTGTGTGTGTATGTGCTCTATCTGCTGCCTAGATGACTGCATGACAGAAGAAGGCACCAGAACCTAGGTGAATCCACCATGCAGTTCCTGAAAATTAATTAAAAGAAAAAAAACAAAAAAAGGAAATTCAAATCACATAGCAAGTAGAAATCTGCACAGCTGTCAGAGTGTTATTTAAGGCTTACTGTAAATAATAAAAATTGTTATGTGTCTTTTATCCAAAAACAGAAGGGAGGTGGTGTGCCTGCATATGGAAGGTGACAAGTGGGTGGCAGCCATCTTGTCCTCTGACTGACATCTATCCTCATAAAGATGGAGGTGGCTGACTGTCACGTGACCTAATGCTCAAGGTAGCTTTTGTGTCCAGCCTCTAGGTGGCCTAGTTTGCATGTGCAGAAAGGTGAGGAGGCTCCCTAAAGCAGCCAGAACCCTTGACCATCCACAGACAGCCTCACACTGTCTTTTGTTATACTTTTAAATGCCAGACTCTGAATTGGTCAGTCTAAATTCTTTTGGTTTAATTAAATTATAATTAAAATGCATAATAAATGAAAAATATAACCAGTCATTCTGAAACCCCTTTTGTGTAACTCAGACTGTAGAATAAGCTAGCTGCAAAGTTACAGTGATCCACCTCCCTCTGCCAGCACTGCCACAACCACTGCCTGTCAAAAGCAAAAATCATAAAAAGGAAGAGGGGAGAGGGAACAAAAATAAGAAGATAAGAATCGCCGGGCGGTGGTGGCGCACGCCTTTAATCCCAGCACTTGGGAGGCAAAGGCAGGCAGATTTCTGAGTTCGAGGCCAGCCTGGTCTACAAAGTGAGTTCCAGGACAGCCAGGGCTACACAGAGAAACTCTGTCTCGAAAAACCAAAAAAAAAAAAAAAAAAAAAGAAGAAGATAAGAATCGTAGCCGGTCATAGTGGTATACAACTTTCATGCCAGCATTTGAAAAGCAGAGGCAGGCTCTTACTGGATTGAGGCCTACAAAGTGTCTTCAAGACAGCCAGGGCTGCTTACACTAAGAAACTATGTATGAAAAGAATAAATTTAAGAAAGAAAAAGAAAAAGAAAAGAAAGAAAAAAAAAGAAAAGAAAGAAAGAAAGAAAGAAAGAAAGAAAGAAAGAAAGGAAGGAAGGAAGGAAGGAAGGAAGGAAGGAAGGAAGGAAAGAAGGAAGGAAGGAAGGAAGAAAGGGAGAGGGGGGAACAGAGAGAGGGAGCAGAAGAAAAAAAGAAAGAAAAAAAAGAAAAAGAGAAACAGGCGTCTTTAGGAGTTAGTGTTACTTGATTGGAGATATCATTTCTCTGTGTAGGCAGGCAGGCAGGCAGACAGCCATAGTTGTTTGCTTTAGTTTAGCTTGGTTTGGTTTTCAGGAAGTGTTGCCGAGGTCATACACAAGCACAGGCCCAAGAAATAAATAAATAAATAAATAAATAAATAAATAAATAAATAAGAAACACACATCTGGGAGGGGGGGGGCTAGCTTGGCCATGGAGTCACACACACACACACACACACACACACACACACACACACACACTAATAAAATCAGGACATCCAGTGTCTTGGCCATCAATAGTGTGACATTCATGTCTTAAATTGCAAACCAGAAAGTCAGTTGCCCACGTACAAGTCTCTTTCTTCCAAGTAAGATGTCAGTTCCCAGGGAGGCCTTGGGAACTTACACTTTACTCACTCACACCCTACTCAAAATAGAAGTCTGATTCTAAGTAGTCTGTGCACTGAATCGGTGGTTTGGGTGTCTCTCTTGTGTTGGGGCAGGGCGGGGGTTCCATCCCCAGTGCAGGTTCTAGGAGCAAATGCCAGAAAAGTATACACATGTTGCAGATAACTATAGAATAAAGGAAGCAGTTCGATTGGCTTCTATCTTGATTGGTTTCTGAGGACACATCCAAGGAGAATATGTAATCAATTCTGGCAGTAACAGCAGAATGGCAGGCTAGCCAGGTAAGAGGTTACCTAGCCCTTATCTAATCTGAAGTAGGCCTTCACATTCCATCTAGGCCTTAATAGTTTCCTCAGTCCTTAACATTCCATCTAGGCCTTACTCGTTTACCTATACCTTAACAGACAGCAGCTTTGCCCTCTGAGCCATCGAACAGGCATGTATAGATCAATGAATATCTTTCTCTGTATTCATTTATTTATGAGAGACAAAGTCTCTGTACATGGTGCAAAAACATACAAGACAGACCAGGCCGGCCACTCAATAATTTCTGCAGGCATGTGATGGAGGTGGCATCCAAACTGTGTAAGCAGTTCCATGCCACGTAGTTATCATTATTTGTTTTATGTATGTATGTTTGTATGTGTGAGATTACTTAGTTAGTTTCGTATTTAATTGAACCAGGGTTATTTGGGGGGGGGGAGGAAATTTTTTTCTATATATACAAGCAATTGTAATTTGTTATAGTGTCCCTCCCTTTTGTGAAGTTTGGATTGGGTTTTGCTTGGGATTGTTTGTTTGTTTGTTGGTTGGTTTTTCCAGACAGGGTTTCTCTGTGTAGCCCGGGCTGTACTGGAATTCACTCTGTAGACCAGGCTGGCCTCCAATTCAGAAATCTGCCTGCCTCTGCCTTCCAAGTGCTCCCAAAGGCATGTGCCACCACTGCTCTGCTGTACTATTTAAACAGCCCACCCCCCCCCCAAAAAAAAAGAGCAACAGCAAAACTGCAAATGTTCCTTCCTTCTCTGCATATCCAATCCAACCACTTCCAGCTAACTTAGGTAATGTGCGTTTCTGTGCCAGTTGATTATATATATATATATATATATATATATATATATATATATATATATATAAAATACTGTGTGTGTGTGAAATACAATACAATAAAATAAAATTAAGATGCTCAATTTCTTCACAAGCTTTGTTTTATTTTATTTTTGAAGGTTTTATTTATTTTTTTATTTATATGAGTACACTGCAGCTGTCTTCCAACACACACCAGAAGTGTGCATCGGATTCCAAAGTCACCATGTGGTTCGTGGGAATTGAACTCAGGACCTCTGGAAGAACAGTCAACGCTCTTCAGACCTTCACACACGTTTTATTTTATTAAGCATTAAACATGAAGTAGAAATCATTTAAATATTGTCCAGATTGGCCTTACCAATTCCTAAATTGCTGGCAGGGTGAGGCTTCTAGTGAAAGTCTTCTAGTGAGCGGAGGCTTCCTCTTTCTGTTGGGGTGTGTTATCAACTCCATTACCATTTCCAAAGATCTCGGTGTGAGCCTATTGTTTGGTTCAGTCGGTTGCCAGAGCAAATGTGGACCTGAAAGGACAGTGAGTTCAGAGAATTCACACTGAAATCATCACTCGGGGACTTGAGGCAGAAAACTAGCCAGCCAGCCTCTGGATAGACATGGCTCAGCAGTTCAGAGAACCAGACCATCGCAAATAGTCCACAAACCTGCAGGGACGACTTGCAGATCCCTTCCCCCCACCCCACCCCTCCCCCAGCCCCACCCAAACATAGGGAGAGAAGGCAGTGAGGGGGAGGGGGAGGTGTTGTGAGAGAATTTAGATAGCTCGAACAAATAGCTGGAGACTTCATTCATTTACTTCTTTTATTGAGCATATGGTGAAAGAGGGAAAATGGCTCAAAAGGGAGGGAGGGAGGGAGGGAGGGAGGGCAGACCATCTTCCCATGCTGGGATCATTCATGCTTTAAGAAGGAATGCAGGAGGCTGGAGGCTCAGCGGTTAAGAGCCCTGACTGCTCTTCTGAAGATCATGAGTTCAAATCCCAGCAACCACATAGTGGTTCACAACCACCCACAATGAGATCTGGTGCCCTCTTCTGGTGTGTCTGAAAACTGCTACAGTGTACTTACCTATAATAAATGAATCTGAAGAAGGGGGAGGAGGGGGAGGGGGAAGGCAGCCAGTCAGTCCAAAGGTGCTGGTGTGCACTCTAGGTGCTTTATCAAAAAGCCTTTAGTTCTGCTCTCCCATTTGATTCCCAAAAAGCAGTCTTGGAACCCTGTGCAGAGATAGATAGAAATGGCAACCACAGCAAACAAGCTAGTTAGTGAGTGAGTGAGTGAGTGAGTGAGTGAGTGAGTGAGCAGAGCAAGAGAGCTGGCTGGCAAAACACACAAAGCCAAAAGAAATGTCTGTCAAGTTTGGCCCCACAAAACAAAGCAAGCTCACATACATTCCCTGAGACTCATCCCTGGCTACAGGGAGTGTGATGTCCCTGAGTATTTTTGGAAGAAAGAAAGAAAGAAAGAAAGAAAGAGAGAGAGAGAGAGAGAGAGAGTGTGTGTGGGTTATGAAAAACAGAAAGGCAGGAGGAATTGGCTGACGGACCTCCTTATCTGAAAGAAAGAAAAGAGAAAGAGAAATGAAGCAATATAGATGTAGCCCAGTATTTTATTTTTTCCTCAGATTAAGAAAAGTAATCTTTACAAAAATCTAGCCATATCACTGTAACCTTCATCCATTCCGTTGAGATACCCGAGAGATACCTGACACCCCACAAACACCCAAATCGGAAACAAAAGAAACCTCCCAGACCAGCCAACTAATTGGTCCAACTAATTTCAAATGAATAAATGAAACCGGGCCAACTAGTTGATCTCATTATGTCTAATAATAATAATAGTAGTAGTAGTAGTAGTAGTAGTAGTAGTAGTAGTAGTAGTAATAATAATGCCAGGCAGTGGTGCAGCACACCTTTACTCCCAGCACTTGTGAGGCAGACAGAGGCAGGAGGATTTCTGAGTTTGATTGAGGCCAGAGTTGTCTACAAAGTGAGTTCCTGGGCAGCCAAGACTACACAGAGAAACACTGTCTCGGGGGAAAAAGAAAAAAGCAAGCAAGCAAGCAAGCAAGCAAGCAAGCAAGCAAGCAAGCAAGCAAGCAAGCAAACAAACAGCAGACAGACCACTATTTACAAGTTACCCATTTTTGGAATATATATGAAAAGAAAATCCTTTTTGCCAGCTGACTTACCAGTTTTGTTAAAGGAAGAAAACAGAAAAGTCAGATCATCAACCTAAGGATTTTAAGATGGGCTGGAGAGATGGCTTAGTGGTTAAGAGCACCGATTGCCCCCCTCCACACACACACACACAAAAATTAAAAAAAAAAGCCGGGCGTGGTGGCGCACGCCTTTAATCCCAGCACTCCGGAGGCAGAGGCAGGCAGATTTCTGAGTTCAAGGCCAGCCTGGTCTACAAAGTGAGGTCCAGGACAGCCAGGTCTATTAAAAAAAAAAAAAAGTGTGTGTGTGTCCCCGCATATATATATATATATATATATATATATATATATATATATATATATATATATATAAATAAATAAATAAATAAATATAACATCCTTTTAAAATTAAAAAAGGAAAACAAACAAAACTCGAGTAAGGATAACTGGTCGACCTTCAATTTATTCCGCAAAACAAAACAAAAGGAAAATCAGAAAAGAAATCCAGATCAGACATTCTATCGACCGCATTGTGTGGAGAAAAAGACAAGGCCTCCCGGAGTACTATGGTCAACTTCCCAGTTCATTTAAATAAATAAATAAATAAATAAATAAATAAATAAATAAATAAATAAAAATAAAAAATATGTATAAAAAAGTAAAAGAGGCACGGCTATTTGTCTGTGTATACGTATGCAGTTATATAATATTTTAAAAAGAAAAAGGTAAAGAAGTTGGAGTCTTTCTGACATCTGGTCGACCTCCACGGATTGGGGGAAAAAGACAAAGTGCCACCCGGTGTGCTGGTCGACCTCCCAGTCCATTTAAAAAAAAAATATATATATATATACATATGTATATATATACATATATACACATATACACATATATATATATGTATAAAGTAAAAGAGGCACACATATACATTTGTCTACGTGTATGTGTGTGGTTATATATATATATAAAAAAGTTATATATACACACACACACATACACATTTGTCTATATATATTTCTCCATTGATACCTAAATAAAAATATTGGCGTCTTTATGACATCTGGTCGACCTCCGCACTTTGGGGGAAAAAGAAAAAGTGCCACATGGAGTACTGGTTGACCTCGCAGTCCATTAAAAAAAAAAAAAATTATAAAGTAAAAGAGGCACATATATACATTTGTCTACCTGCACGAGTGTATATTAAAAAAAAACAAAAACAAAAGTTCGCGTCTTTCCGACATCTGGTCGACCCCCGCGGTTTGGGGGAAAAAGACAAAGTGCCACCCGGAGTACTGGTCGACCTATATACAAAAAAGAAAAAAAAAAAAATAGGCTTCTTTCTGACATCTGGTCGACCTCCGCGGTATGGGGGAAAAAGGCAAAGTGCCACCCGGAGTACTGGTCGACCTATATACAAAAAAGGAAAAAAAAAAAAATTGGCTTCTTTCTGACATCTGGTCGACCTCCGCGGTATGGGGGGGGAAAAAGGCAAAGTGCCACCCGGAGTACTGGTCGACCTATATACAAAAGAGAAAAAAAAAAAATTGGCTTCTTTCTGACATCTGGTCGACCTCCGCGGTATGGGGGAAAAAGGCAAAGTGCCACCCGGAGTACTGGTCGACCTATATACAAAAAAGGAAAAAAAAAAAAAAATTGGCTTCTTTCTGACATCTGGTCGACCTCCGCGGTATGGGGGGGGAAAAAGGCAAAGTGCCACCCGGAGTACTGGTCGACCTATATACAAAAGAGAAAAAAAAAAAAAATTGGCTTCTTTCTGACATCTGGTCGACCTCCGCGGTATGGGGGAAAAAGGCAAAGTGCCACCCGGAGTACTGGTC
>NW_028227288.1:599520-604520 GCF_978045245.1 Mus caroli | reverse complement strand
CGAGAAGACCCACAACGCGGGGGTCCGCGCGGGGGGGTCTGCGGCAACAGGAAGGTTCCCTTCCAAGGGTACTTATGAGCATCCGCGGACAGTGGAGACCCTGCAACCGGTCCCCCCCGAAAGGCCAGGCCCCCCCAAGCTCCCCACAAGGAAGCAAGGAGTTTCACAAAACTTCTCAAAAAGGCCAGCCGCGACCGCTCAGCACCAACCCTACGCGCAAGGTCCGCGAGTGCGCGGGGCTGGGCGCTCACCCGACGAAGGGGGCTTGTTTTTCCTAGCCCCCTCCTCTCTCCTCGACCCCCCTTTCTCGGGCTTCCCGGACACGAACGGGAAGGCACAGAGTCAGACAGATAACCGGCAACCGAGAGAGGATGTGTGCGACAAGAGAAGACCCACACGCGGGCATCCGCGCGGGGGGATCTGCGGCAGCAGGAAGGTTCTCTTCCAGGGGTATTTTGAGCATACGCGGACAGAGGAGACCCTGCAACAGGTCCCCCCCGAAAGACAGGCCACTGCCACTCTCCAAGCTCCACACGAGGAGCAAGGAAGCTTCACGAAAGTTTTCAAAAAGGCCAGCCGCGACCGCTCAGCACCATCCCTACGCGCAAGGTCCGCGAGTGCGCGGGGTGGGCGCTCGCCCAACGAAGGGGGCTTTTTTTTTAACCGCCCTTCCTCTAATCCTCGACCCCCCTTTCATGGGCTTCTCGGACACAAACGGGAAGGCACACAGCCAGACGGAGCACCGGAGGCACGCCAGGAAACGGGAAGCGCCACCACCAACTCAGAAGCGGGCACCTAGGTGGCAAAACCTGGAACGATCCAGGAGCACCTCTGCAAGAAACAGAACGCGCGTGCACACACCAGACGGGAAGGTTATGCATCGCCACCAGCCAACATTCCCCGGCTCAGGGAAGATGGGCAAGCGATCCACGAGGACCACGCGAACCACTGCGAGAAGTGCGCGCGGGTCAGTGATCGGGCCGGAGAGCCGCACCCCTGCCTTCCACACACCACCGGAATACGGATAGGGTGGAGAGACGAGGGGCCCGCTGGCAGAACGAGAAGAGCGGCCGCCATTCGCCATGAATGTCCGTCCCTCGCCTGGCGCGGCTTAGGCCCTGGCCCGAAGAGAACTCAGGAGCACCACATCGATCTAAGCAGAGTGAGCGACAACACGCAACCGGGAGAAACAAGCGAGATAGGCATGTCTTACACGCGGGGCAAGACAGTACGGATCCGGGCAGAGACACAACGAAGGTGCTGCCACAAAAAAAAAAAAAGTGCACTCGGGAGGCACGTGGCAGGAAGACTCAGACACCACAATCAGGAGAGGAGGATTCGGGACTCTCCACCTCCCCCCCCGCCAAAAAAAAAAAAAAAATGCACTCGGGAGGCATGTGGCAGGAAGAACCAAGACACCGCAGACAGGAGAGTGGAGGATTCGGGACTCTCCACCTCCCCCCCGCCAAAAAAAAAAAAAAAAATGCACTCGGGAGGCATGTGGCAGGAAGAACCAAGACACCGCAGACAGGAGAGTGGAGGATTCGGGACTCTCCACCTCCCCCCCGCCAAAAAAAAAAAAAAAAAAAATGCACTCGGGAGGCGTGTGGAAGACGGGGAAACGAAAGACAGTGGAGGTTCGGGACTCCCAGGAAAAAAAAAAAAAAAAAAAAACCAGCGGGAGGAACACGAAACACTAGCACGAGACAGCTGGCTGCAACCATTCCACACAGGACACAGGTGTGACAACGACAACGTGGAAATCGGGAAAAACGCCTGAGAACGCAGCAATATCATAGCCCCTGGTTGTCACAAGCTGCCCAGCAAGCGCACACACAAACGGGAAGCAAAAGCACGGAAAGCGGGAAGCATGTCTCGGGCACAGTTTCAGGCACGGCGACAGACCCAAGCCGATATGCAAAGAAAAATAGGCTGGACAAGCAAACAGCCTTGATTGAAAGGGTCTTTTCTCTTTAGCGTCCTTTAGTGTCCTTTAGTGTAAATAGGGAAAGGACAGCGTGTCACTACATATCTCCAGGTCCAATAGGAACAGATAGAATAGATCAAAACCATAAAAATGACAGGGAGGAAGATGACAGCCCACAGAGAACAACTGGAAGTCATACATGGGGGGGTGGCCCAAAATTGTCCCCATGAAGAAAAGAACCGGACGTCAAACGAACAACTGGTCGACCTGACAACCGGGAATACTCAAAATACCGATAGGTAAATGAAACAAAGGCGGGACCATAGCTTTCCCTCGGCTTCAGAAGTAAAGCGCCCCCGGTGACAAAGACAGAGAGGGCTTCTGGAGAAAAAAAAGATCCGACACTCCAGCTGGCCCGGCCACATCGGCTTGTAAGCCGGGCCCCTCGCGTCCTCTCGGACTCAGAAGTACAGTGACACCGGTGACAGGGACAGAGAGGGCTTTTGGAAGGAAAAAAAGATCCCAACCTCCAGCTGGCCGGGCCACATCGGCTTGTAAGCCGGGCCCGTCGCGTCCTCTCGGACTCAGAAGTACAGTGACACCGGTGACAGGGTCACGGAGGGCTTCTGGAGGAAAAAAAGATCCGACACTCCAGCTGGCCGGGCCATATCGGCTTGTAAGCCGGGCCCCTCGCGTCCTCTCGGACTCAGAAGTACAGGGACACCGGTGACAGGGACAGAGAGGGCTTCTGGAGGAAAAAAAAAGATTCGAACCTCCAGCACCGGGCCACGTCGGCTTGTAAGCCGGGCCCGTCGCGTCCTCTCGGACTCAGAAGTACAGGGACACCGGTGACAGGGACAGAGAGGGCTTCTGGAGGAAAAAAAAGATCCCAACCTCCAGCTGGCCGGGCCACATCGGCTTGTAAGCCGGGCCCGTCGCGTCCTCTCGGACTCAGAAGTACAGGGACACCGGTGACAGGGACACGGAGGGCTTCTGGAGGAAAAAAGATCCCAACCTCCAGCTGGCCGGGCCACATCGGCTTGTAAGCCGGGCCCGTCGCGTCCTCTCGGACTCAGAAGTACAGTGACACCGGTGACAGGGACACGGAGGGCTTCTGGAGGAAAAAAAGATCCGACACTCCAGCTGGCCGGGCCACATCGGCTTGTAAGCCGGGCCCGTCGCGTCCTCTCGGACTCAGAAGTACAGGGACACCGGTGACAGGGACACGGAGGGCTTCTGGAGGAAAAAAGATCCCAACCTCCAGCTGGCCGGGCCACATCCGCTTGTAAGCCGGGCCCGTCGCGTCCTCTCGGACTCAGAAGTACAGTGACACCGGTGACAGGGACACGGAGGGCTTCTGGAGGAAAAAAAGATCCGACACTCCAGCTGGCCGGGCCACATCGGCTTGTAAGCCGGGCCCGTCGCGTCCTCTCGGACTCAGAAGTACAGGGACACCGGTGACAGGGACAGAGAGGGCTTCTGGAGGAAAAAAAGATCCCAACCTCCAGCTGGCCGGGCCACATCGGCTTGTAAGCCGGGCCCCTCGCGTCCTCTCGGACTCAGAAGTACAGTGACACCGGTGACAGGGACAGAGAGGGCTTCTGGAGGAAAAAAAAAAAAAAAGATCCGAACCTCCAGCACCGGGCCACGTCGGCTTGTAAGCCGGGCCCGTCGCGTCCTCTCGGACTCAGAAGTACAGTGACACCGGTGACAGGGACACGGAGGGCTTCTGGAGGAAAAAAGATCCCAACCTCCAGCTGGCCGGGCCACATCGGCTTGTAAGCCGGGCCCGTCGCGTCCTCTCGCACTCAGAAGTACAGTGACACCGGTGACAGGGACACGGAGGGCTTCTGGAGGAAAAAAAGATCCGACACTCCAGCTGGCCGGGCCACATCGGCTTGTAAGCCGGGCCCGTCGCGTTCTCTCGGACTCAGAAGTACAGTGTCCCGGGTGACAGGGACAGAGAGGGCTCCTGGAGGAAAAAAAAAAAAAAAAAAAAAAGATCTGAACCTCCAGCACCGGGCCACGTCGGCTTGTAAGCCGGGCCAGTCGCGTCCTCTCGGACTCAGAAGTACAATGTCCCCGGTGACGGGGACAGAGAAGGCTTCTGGAAGAAAAAATAAATAAAAATGCGTAGGACTTTAAGCCTTCTGGTCGACCTAATAACGTCGCCACCAACCTTCTATTTCCCCAAAGGGCGCGCAGCAACTCGTTCTGCTTTGCCCATCTCCCGGTACAACCTCCTTGGTACAGACTGTCCCTCCACACGACACCATCTCCGATACGCCCCGCCTGCTTGCCGGATCTCATGTCACCCTGGCCGCCTCACCACAGGCACTTCCCTCCTCTGTGTCACCAAGCGGAGACGGCAGGAGCGTTGCGGAAACTTGTCACCACTAGGTGTCGCCCGACAACGGTCTCCATCAACCAAACAAACCAATACAGATCGCTCACGCGCCGCCACATTCATTCACTCATTCGGTCTCTCCCGAGGGTCCTCCCGAGCTCAGGGTGGGACACTCGCGCACGCACCACGGAGCAGCGTACCCACCCACCACTTCTCCCGAGTGGCACAAACGGTCCCCATCGTCCCGCCCGAACATAGCGAACGCGGGCTAGACTCGGGCACCCAAAAACGAAAGTAGGACAGTGAGTGGTGAAAACAGGCGAAACCGTTCTCTAAGTCAAAGTACGTGGCTGGCGAATCGGTCTGCGGGGCGAGGGAACAGGCACAATTAGGGGAACGGAGCACAGTATAGGAAGGGAGCATCTAAGCACGGTGTCAGTGGAAGGTGGCGGCGACCTCAGTTCCACCCCATTTAGGTCTCATTTTTAAAACACTCTACCGCTTGGGGTTTGTTGTTTTCTGGGGCTCGCTGCCACCGCCCGCCGGCCACTCACCCGCCCGCCCGCCCGCTGGCTCGCCCTCCCCCCCCCCCCCGCCCGCCCGCCCGCCCGCCCGCTCGCTCGCTCGCTCGCTCGCCCTCCCCGCCCCCGCCCGCCCGCCCGCCCGCCCGCTCGCTCGCTGGCTCGCCCTCCCGCCCGCCCCCTTTTCCAAGACTAAATTCAGAGT
>NW_028227288.1:554520-594520 GCF_978045245.1 Mus caroli | reverse complement strand
AAACAAAGAGAGGTGGGGGTCTTTCAAGACAGTGTTTCTCTGTGTAGCCCTGGGTGTCTTGGAACTCACTCTGTAGACCAGGATGGCCTGGAATGCACAAATCTGCCAGCCTCTGGGTCCAAAGTGGTAGGATTAAAGGTGTGCCCCACCACTGCCTGGCAGTCTATTAGTTTTAAATGCCAGATGAATCCATTCTTTTACATTTTTGGGTTGGTTTGTTAGCTGATTTGATTTTATGTTGTTTTCCTGGAGGTTTGGTGGCCTAACACCTACACAAGCTCAGGCCCGAATAATAAATAAGTAAAGATCTCTGAAACACAGATCTGGGGCTGGTAATAGCTGGTCATGGAATCAATAACACACACATGGAGTCATGGAGTATTAATTTACAAGCAGCTATATCCTCACCTGTGGGGGAGAGGGACATGAAACAATTTCCACAGCCTTTGTATTGGAGGTGATGGTGGTAATGGTTAGGATTCCTTCTCTCTTTCTTTCTTTCTTTCTTTCTTTCTTTCTTTCTTTCTTTCTTTCTTTCTTTCTTTCTTTCTATATTTTTATTTATTTATTTATTTATTTATTTATTTATTTATTTATTTTTTATTTTGAAACAGGGTTTCTCTGTGTAGTCCTGGAACTCACTTTGTGGACATGGAATGACATGAATTTTAGGAAAAAGAGATATTAATGGCCGGGCGTGGTGGCGCATGCCTTTAATCCCAGCACTCGGGAGGCAGAGGCAGGCGGATTTCTGAGTTCGAGGCCAGCCTGGTCTACAAAGTGAGCTCCAGGACAGCCAGGGCTATACAGAGAAACCCTGTCTCGTAAAAACCAAAAAAAAAAAAAAAAAAAAAAGAGATATTAATGGATTAATATTACTTCTATACATACATACATACATATAATTATACATACACACATAATTTTTTCAAATAGAATTAGAGTAGACCTGAGGCAATTGTGGAACATACCTTTAACCTCGGGCAGATTTCTGTGTTCAAGGTCACCCTGGGTTACAGAGTTAGTGTCAAGTCAGCTAGGGCTACACAGAGAAACCGTATCTCAGTAAAAAGAAAAAAATAATAGAAAGAAAGAGAGAGAGAGACAGAGAGAGAGAGAGAGAGAGAGAGAGAGAGAGAGAGAGATTTAAAAAAAAAAAACTTAGTCTGGGCAGTGGTGCTTTTAATCCCAGCATTTGGGAAGCAGAGGCAGACAGATTAATATGTTCAAGGCCATCATGGTCTACAGAGTAAGTTCCAGGACAGCCAGGGTTACAGAGAGAAAGTGCATCATGAAAAAACAAAGCTATATTAAATAAATAAAATTTAAAAATTAAAAAATAGCCGGGACTGGTGGCACATACCTTTAATCCCAGCACTCCGGAGGCAGAGATGGGAAGATTTCTGGGTTCAAGATCAGCCTGGTCTGCAAAGTGAGTTCCAGGACAGCCAGGGCTATACAGAGAAACCCTGTTTCGTAAAACAAAAAATTAAATTAAATTAAATTAAAATTACAATTACAATTACAATTAAAAAGAATTAGAAAAAAAAGATTACAGAAATCAAAGATAAACCACTAGATGGCATGTAACCACAATTACAGCAGAAATATTGCACACACACACACACACACACACACACACACACACAAACTCTGTCATAAAATCAAATGTGCCTTCATGATCAAAGTTCAATAGTCAATACTGCTAGAAGAATCATATGTCTGAAAATAAAAGCCAGAACCTTTTCTGCTTTTGTTTTCTTTTGCCCCAAGATAGGGTTTCTCTTGATGTAGCCCTGGCATCCCTGCCTGGAACTTGCTCTGTAGGCTTGGGTAGCCTCAAACTCACAGAGGTCCTCTCTGCCTGCTTCTGCCACCTACACATCCAGGCAGAAGCTAGAATCTCTCTTTTTTTTTTTTTTACCTTCTTTTCATTTATTTGTTTGTTTGTTATTATTACTATTAGTTTTCAATGTAAGTGTGTGTGTATGTGCTCTATCTGCTGCCTAGATGACTGCATGACAGAAGAAGGCACCAGAACCTAGGTGAATCCACCATGCAGTTCCTGAAAATTAATTAAAAGAAAAAAAAAAAAAAAGGAAATTCAAATCACATAGCAAGGAAAATTAATTAAAAAAAAGAAAGGAAATTCAAATCACATAGCAAGTAGAAATCTGCACAGCTGTCAGAGTGCTATTTAAGGCTTACTGTAAATAATAAAAATTGTTATGTGTCTTTTATCCAAAAACAGAAGGGAGGTGGTGTGCCTGCATATGGAAGGTGACAAGTGGGTGGCAGCCCTCTTGTCCTCTGACTGACATCTATCCTCATAAAGATGGAGGTGGCTGACTGTCACGTGACCTAATGCTCAAGGTAGCTTTTGTGTCCAGCCTCTAGGTGGCCTAGTTTGCATGTGCAGAAAGGTGAGGAGGCTCCCTAAAGCAGCCAGAACTCTTGACCATCCACAGACAGCCTCATACTGTCTTTTGTTATACTTTTAATTGCCAGACTCTGAATTGGTCAGTCTAAATTCTTTTGGTTTAATTAAATTATAATTAAAATGCATAATAAATGAAAAATATAACCAGTCATTCTGAAACTCCTTTTGTGTAACTCAGACTGTAGAATAAGCTAGCTGCAAAGTTACAGTGATCCACCTCCCTCTGCCAGCACTGCCACAACCACTGCCTGTCAAAAGCAAAAATCATAAAAAGGAAGAGGGGAGAGGGAACAAAAATAAGAAGATAAGAATCGTAGCCGGTCATAGTGGTATACAACTTTCATGCCAGCATTTGAAAAGCAGAGGCAGGCTCTTACTGGATTGAGGCCTACAAAGTGTCTTCAAGACAGCCAGGGCTGCTTACACTAAGAAACTATATATGAAAAGAATAAATTTAAGAAAGAAAAAAAAAAGAAAAGAAAGAAAGAAAGAAAGAATGGAAGGAAGGAAGGAAGGAAGGAAGGGAGAGGGGGGAACAGAGAGAGGGGGCAGAAGAAAAAAAGAAAGAAAAAAAGAAAAAGAGAAACAGGCAGACTTAGGAGGTAGTGTTACTTGATTGGAGATATCATTTCTCTGTGTAGGCAGGCAGGCAGGCAGACAGCCATAGTTGTTTGCTTTAGTTTAGCTTGGTTTGGTTTTCAGGAAGTGTTGCCGAGGTCATACACAAGCACAGGCCCAAGAAATAAATAAATAAATAAGAAACACACATCTGGGGGGGGGCTAGCTTGGCCATGGAGTCACACACACACACACACACACACACACACACACACACACACACTAATAAAATCAGGACATCCAGTGTCTTGGCCATCAATAGTGTGACATTCATGTCTTAAATTGCAAACCAGAAAGTCAGTTGCCCACGTACAAGTCTCTTTCTTCCAAGTAAGATGTCAGTTCCCAGGGAGGTCTTGGGAACTTACACTTTACTCTCTCACACCCTACTCAAAATAGAAGTCTGATTCTAAGTAGTCTGTGCACTGAATCGGTGGTGTGGGTGTCTCTCTTGTGTTAGGGCAGGGCGGGGGTTCCATCCCCAGTGCAGGTTCTAGGAGCAAATGCCAGAGAAGTATACACATGTGCGGGTGTAGGAAATGCTGCTGGGTGGTCAGTTTGAGTCCAAGCCTATTGCAGATAACTATAGAACAAAGGAAGCAGTTCGATTGGCTTCTATCTTGATTGGTTTCTGAGGACACATCCAAGGAGAATATGTAATCAATTCTGGCAGTAACAGCAGAAACAAGCTGTGAGAAAGTGTCCTTATAATAGTAGTTAACAGCACAAAATGGCAGGCTAGCCAGGTAAGAGGTTACCTAGCCCTTATCTAATCTGAAGTAGGCCTTCACATTCCATCTAGGCCTTACTCTTTTACCTATACCTTAACAGCCAGCAGCTTTGCCCTCTGAGCACAGGCATGTATAGATCAATGAATATCTTTCTCTGTATTCATTTATTTATGAGAGACAAAGTCTCTGTACATGGTGCAAAAACATACAAGACAGACCAGGCCGGCCACTCAATAATTTCTGCAGGCATGTGATGGAGGTAGGGTGGGCAAGTGGCATCCAAACTGTGTGAGCAGTTCCATGCCACTTAGTTATCATTATTTGTTTTATGTATGTATGTATGTATGTATGTATGTATGTATGTATGTATGTATGTGTGTGATTACTTAGTTAGTTTCGTATTTAATTGAACCAGGGTTATTTGGGGGGGGGGGAGGAAATTTTTTTCTATATATACAAGCAATTGTAATTTGTTATAGTGTCCCTCCCTTTTGTGAAGTTTGGATTGGGTTTTGCTTGGGATTGTTTGTTTGTTTGTTTGTTTGTTTGTTTTTCCAGACAGGGTTTCTCTGTGTAGCCCGGGCTGTCCTGGAACTCACTCTGTAGACCAGGCTGGCCTCCAATTCAGAAATCTGCCTGCCTCTGCCTCCCAAGTGCTCCCAAAGGCATGTGCCACCACTGCTCTGCTGTACTATTTAAACAGCCCACCCCACCCCACCCCAAAAAAAAGAGCAACAGCAAAACTTTACTGACTGCATATCCAATCCAACCACTCCCAGCTAACTTAGGTAATGTGCGTTTCTGTGCCAGTTGATTTTATATATATATAAATACTGTGTGTGTGTTTGTGTGAAATACAATACAATAAAATAAAATTAAGATGCTCAATTTCTTCACAAGCTTTGTTTTATTTTATTTTTGAAGGTTTTATTTATTTTTTTATTTATATGAGTACACTGCAGCTGTCTTCCAACACACACCAGAAGTGTGCATCGGATTCCAAAGTCACCATGTGGTTTGTGGGAATTGAACTCAGGACCTCTGGAAGAACAGTCAACGCTCTTCAGACCTTCACACACGTTTTATTTTATTAAGCATTAAACATGAAGTAGAAATCATTTAGATATTGTCCAGATTGGCCTTACCAATTCCTAAATTGCTGGCAGGGTGAGGCTTCTAGTGAAAGTCTTCTAGTGAGCGGAGGCTTCCTCTTTCTGTTGGGGTGTGTTATCAACTCCATTACCATTTCCAAAGATCTCGGTGTGAGCCTATTGTTTGGTTCAGTCGGTTGCCAGAGCAAATGTGGACCTGAAAGGACAGTGAGTTCAGAGAATTCACACTGAAATCATCACTCAGGGACTTGAGGCAGAAAACTAGCCAGCCAGCCTCTGGATAGACATGGCTCAGCAGTTCAGAGAACCAGACCATCGCAAATAGTTCACAGACTTGCAGATCCCTTCCCCCCACCCCACCCCTCCCCCAGCCCCACCCAAACATAGGGAGAGAAGGCAGTGAGGGGGAGGGGGAGGTGTTGTGAGAGAATTTAGATAGCTGGAGATTTCATTCATTTACTTCTTTTATTGAGTGTATGGTGAAAGAGGGAAAATGGCTCAAAAGGGAGGGAGGGCAGACCATCTTCCCATGCTGGGATCATTCATGCTTTAAGAAGGAATGCAGGAGGCTGGAGGCTCAGCGGTTAAGAGCCTTGACTGCTCTTCTGAAGATCAGGAGTTCAAATCCCAGCAACCACATAGTGGTTCACAACCACCCAGAATGAGATCTGGTGCCCTCTTCTGGTATGTCTGAAAACTGCTACAGTGTACTTACCTATAATAAATGAATCTGAAGAAGGGGGAGGAGGGGAAGGGGGAAGGCAGCCAGTCAGTCCAAAGGTGCTGGTGTGCACTCTAGGTGCTTTATCAAAAAGCCTTTAGTTCTGCTCTCCCATTTGATTCCCAAAAAGCAGTCTTGGAACCCTGTGCAGAGATAGATAGAAATGGCAACCACAGCAAACAAGCTAGTTTGTGAGTGAGTGAGTGAGTGAGTGAGTGTGTGAGCAGAGCAAGAGAGCTGGATGGCAAAACACACAAAGCCAAAAGAAATGTCTGTCAAGTTTGGCCCCACAAAACAAAGCAAGCTCACATACATTCCCTGAGACTCATCCCTGGCTACAGGGAGTGTGATGTCTCTGAGTATTTTTGGAAGAAAGAAAGAGAGAGAGAGAGAGAGAGAGAGAAAGAAAGAAGAAAGAGAGAAAGAAAGAAAGAAAGAAAGAAAGAAAGAAATAAGAAAGAAAGAAAGAAAGAAAGAAAGAAAGAAAGAAAGAAAGAAAGAAAGAAAGAAAGAAAATATTTTAAAAAATATTATTTGGAAAAAAATATTACTTGAAAAAATCATATTTCCAGGAAAAATATTCCTTGGAAATATGATTTCTTTAATCTGTGTACCCAAGACTAACACACACACACACACATGCACACAAACATGGAGCTACTAGTGGAATAGAACTTAACTGAATCCAGTGCAGAAGGGTGAGGATTCACTGAAAAGCCACCAGCAGCCTTGGCACACATGTTTTTCTCTTGCTTTTTGTCTATTACTTCTTTATTATTTTTAGGATGTGGGGGTCTTTCAAGACAGTGTTTCTCTGTGTAGCCCTGGGTGTCTTGGAACTCACTCTGTAGACCAGGATGGCCTGGCATGCACAAATCTGCCAGCCTCTGCCTCCAATGTGGTAGGATTAAAGGTGTGCCCCAACACTGCCCGGAAGTCTATTACTTTTAAATGCCAGATGAGTCCATTCTTTTACATTTTTGGGTTGGTTTGTTAGCTGATTTGATTTTATGTTGTTTCCCTGGAGGTGTACAACCTACACAAGCTCAGGCACGGAAAATAAATAAATAAAGATCTCTGAAACACAAATCTGGGGCTGGTACTAGCTGGCCATGGAATCATATACACACACATGGAGTATTAACTTACAAGCAGCTACATCCTTACCTGTGGAGGAGAGGGACATGAACCAGTTATCACAGCCGTTTTATTGGTGGTGAGGGTTAGGATTTCTTGTTTATTTCTTTGTTTGTTTGATTTCTTTTTTTTTTTTTTTTTTTTTGAGACAGGGTTTCTCTGTGTAGCCTTGGCTGTCTTGGAACTCACCTTGTGGACCAGACTGGCCTTGAACTTAGAAATCTGCCTGCCTCTGCCTCCCAAGTGCTGGGATTAAAGGGGTGCTCCACCACACCCGGTTTCCTTGTTTATTTCTAAGAATCCTTGGAAATATGATTTCTTTAATCTGTGTACCCAAGACTAACACACACACACACATGCACACAAACATGGAGTAAGAGAGAAAGATAAGGAGGAATGACATGAATTTTACTTACACACACACACAAAAAAGAATTAGAAAATTTTAAAGAAATTACACACAAGCCCACTAGATTGCAAGTAACAGTAATCACAGCAGAAATATTGCACACACACACACACACACACACACACACAAACACACACACACTTAAAAAGACACAAACACTGTCATTAAATCCAACTTGCCTTCATGATCAAAGTTGTTTAGTCAATAGTACAAGAAGGAACATATGTCGAGGGCTGGTGATGGAGGTGGCTGGCCTTCATGAGACTTATTGTTCCAGGTTGCTTCTGTCTCTTCCCCTTCTTTTCCAGCTACTAGTGGATTAGAACTTAACTGAATCCAGTGCAGAAGGGTGAGGAGTCACTGAAAAGCCACCAGCAGCCTTGGCACACATATTTTTCTCTTGCTTTTTGTCTATTACTTCTTTATTATTTTTAGGAGGTGGGGGTCTTTCAAGACAGTGGTTCTCTGTGTAGCCCTGTCTTGGAACTCACTCTGTAGACCAGGATGGCCTGGCATGCACAAATCTGCCAGCCTCTGCCTCCAATGTGGTAGGATTAAAGGTGTGCCCCACCACTGCCCGGAAGTCTATTAATTTTAAATGCCAGGTGAGTCCATTCTTTTACATTTTTGGATTGGTTTGTTAGCTGATTGGATTTTATGTTGTTTCCCTGGAGGTGTACCACCTATACAAGCTCAGGAATGGAAAATAATTAAGTAAAGATCTCTGAAACACAAATCTGGGGCTGGTACTAGCTGGCCATGGAATCCTATACACACACATGGAGTATTAATTTACAAGCAGCTACATCCTTACCTGTGGGGGAGAGGGACATGAAAGAGTTTCCACAGCCTTTTTATTGGTGGTCTGGGTTAGGATTTCTTGTTTATTTCTTTGTTTGTTTGTTTGTGTGTTTGATTTTTTTTTTTTTTTTTTGAGACAGGTTTTCTCTGTGTAGCCTTGGCTGTCCTGGAACTCACTTTGTGGACCAGGCTGGACTTGAACTTAGAAATCTGCCTGCCTCTGCCTCCCAAGTGCTGGGATTAAAGGGGTGTTCCAGCATATCTGGCTTCCTTGTTTATTTCTAAAAATCCTTGGAAATATGATTTCTTAATCTGTGTACCCAGGACTAACACACATACACACATGCACACAAACATGGAGTGAGAGAGAAAGATAAGGAGGAATGACATGAAGTTTAGGAAAAAGAGATATTAATGGATTAATTTTACTTCTATACATAAATACACATGTTTTTTAAAAAATATTTTTTATTATGTATTTTCCTCAATTACATTTCCAATGCTATCCCAAAAGTCCCCCATACCCCCCCCCCCCTTGTTTTCTTAAAGAGTAGATCTGAGGCAATTGTGGACCACACCTTTAGCCTCAGGCAGATTTCTGCATTCAAGGTCACCCTGGCTTAAGGAGTGACTTCCAAGTCAGCCAGGGCTACACAATGAATCCCTATCTGAGATATTTTTTTTTTATTTTGATTTTTTAATTTTTTTTTTTTTTTTTTTTTTTTTTTTTTTTTTTTTTTTTTTTGGTTTTTCGAGACAGGGTTTCTCTGTATAGCCCTGGCTGTCCTGGAACTCACTCTGTAGACCAGGCTGGCCTCGAACTCAGAAATCCGCCTGCCTCTGCCTCCCGAGTGCTGGGTTTTTTTTATTTTGAAACAGGGTTTCTCTGTGTAGTCCTGGAACTCACTTTGTGGACCTGGAATGACATGAATTTTAGGAAAAAGAGATATTAATGGATTAATATTACTTCTATACATACATACATACATACATATAATTATACATACACACATAATTTTTTCAAATAGAATTAGAGTAGACCTGAGGCAATTGTGGAACATACCTTTAACCTCGGGCAGATTTCTGTGTTCAAGGTCACCCTGGGTTACAGAGTTAGTGTCAAGTCAGCTAGGGCTACACAGAGAAACCGTATCTCAGTAAAAAGAAAAAAATAATAGAAAGAAAGAGAGAGAGAGACAGAGAGAGAGAGAGAGAGAGAGAGAGAGAGAGAGAGAGATTTAAAAAAAAAAAAACTTAGTCTGGGCAGTGGTGCTTTTAATCCCAGCATTTGGGAAGCAGAGGCAGACAGATTAATATGTTCAAGGCCATCATGGTCTACAGAGTGAGTTCCAGGACAGCCAGGGTTACAGAGAGAAAGTGCATCATGAAAAAACAAAGCTATATTAAATAAATAAAATTTAAAAATTAAAAAATAGCCGGGACTGGTGGCACATACCTTTAATCCCAGCACTCCGGAGGCAGAGATGGGAAGATTTCTGGGTTCGAGGTCAGCCTAGTCTGCAAAGTGAGTTCCAGGACAGCCAGGGCTATACAGAGAAACCCTATTTCGTAAAACAAAAAATAAAATAAAATAAAATTAAATTAAAATTACAATTACAATTAAAAAGAATTAGAAAAAAAGATTACAGAAATCAAACATAAACCACTAGATGGCATGTAACCACAATTACAGCAGAAATATTGCACACACACACACACACACACACACAAACTCTGTCATAAAATCGAATGTGCCTTCATGATCAAAGTTCAATAGTCAATACTGCTAGAAGAATCATACGTCTGAAAATAAAAGCCAGAACCTTTTCTGCTTTTGTTTTCTTTTGCCCCAAGATAGGGTTTCTCTTGATGTAGCCCTGGCATCCCTGCCTGGAACTTGCTCTGTAGGCTTGGGTAGCCTCAAACTCACAGAGGTCCTCTCTGCCTGCTTCTGCCACCTACACATCCAGGCAGAAGCTAGAATCTTTTTTTTTTTAACCTTCTTTTCTTTTATTTGTTTGTTTGTTATTATTACTATTAGTTTTCAATGTAAGTGTGTGTGTATGTGCTCTATCTGCTGCCTAGATGACTGCATGACAGAAGAAGGCACCAGAACCTAGGTGAATCCACCATGCAGTTCCTGAAAATTAATTAAAAGAAAAAAAAAAAAAAAGGAAATTCAAATCACATAGCAAGGAAAATTAATTAAAAAAAAGAAAGGAAATTCAAATCACATAGCAAGTAGAAATCTGCACAGCTGTCAGAGTGCTATTTAAGGCTTACTGTAAATAATAAAAATTGTTATGTGTCTTTTATCCAAAAACAGAAGGGAGGTGGTGTGCCTGCATATGGAAGGTGACAAGTGGGTGGCAGCCCTCTTGTCCTCTGACTGACATCTATCCTCATAAAGATGGAGGTGGCTGACTGTCACGTGACCTAATGCTCAAGGTAGCTTTTGTGTCCAGCCTCTAGGTGGCCTAGTTTGCATGTGCAGAAAGGTGAGGAGGCTCCCTAAAGCAGCCAGAACTCTTGACCATCCACAGACAGCCTCATACTGTCTTTTGTTATACTTTTAATTGCCAGACTCTGAATTGGTCAGTCTAAATTCTTTTGGTTTAATTAAATTATAATTAAAATGCATAATAAATGAAAAATATAACCAGTCATTCTGAAACTCCTTTTGTGTAACTCAGACTGTAGAATAAGCTAGCTGCAAAGTTACAGTGATCCACCTCCCTCTGCCAGCACTGCCACAACCACTGCCTGTCAAAAGCAAAAATCATAAAAAGGAAGAGGGGAGAGGGAACAAAAATAAGAAGATAAGAATCGTAGCCGGTCATAGTGGTATACAACTTTCATGCCAGCATTTGAAAAGCAGAGGCAGGCTCTTACTGGATTGAGGCCTACAAAGTGTCTTCAAGACAGCCAGGGCTGCTTACACTAAGAAACTATATATGAAAAGAATAAATTTAAGAAAGAAAAAAAAAAGAAAAGAAAGAAAGAAAGAAAGAATGGAAGGAAGGAAGGAAGGAAGGGAGAGGGGGGAACAGAGAGAGGGGGCAGAAGAAAAAAAGAAAGAAAAAAAGAAAAAGAGAAACAGGCAGACTTAGGAGGTAGTGTTACTTGATTGGAGATATCATTTCTCTGTGTAGGCAGGCAGGCAGGCAGGCAGACAGCCATAGTTGTTTGCTTTAGTTTAGCTTGGTTTGGTTTTCAGGAAGTGTTGCCGAGGTCATACACAAGCACAGGCCCAAGAAATAAATAAATAAATAAGAAACACACATCTGGGGGGGGGCTAGCTTGGCCATGGAGTCACACACACACACACACACACACACACACACACACACACACACACACTAATAAAATCAGGACATCCAGTGTCTTGGCCATCAATAGTGTGACATTCATGTCTTAAATTGCAAACCAGAAAGTCAGTTGCCCACGTACAAGTCTCTTTCTTCCAAGTAAGATGTCAGTTCCCAGGGAGGTCTTGGGAACTTACACTTTACTCTCTCACACCCTACTCAAAATAGAAGTCTGATTCTAAGTAGTCTGTGCACTGAATCGGTGGTGTGGGTGTCTCTCTTGTGTTAGGGCAGGGCGGGGGTTCCATCCCCAGTGCAGGTTCTAGGAGCAAATGCCAGAGAAGTATACACATGTGCGGGTGTAGGAAATGCTGCTGGGTGGTCAGTTTGAGTCCAAGCCTATTGCAGATAACTATAGAACAAAGGAAGCAGTTCGATTGGCTTCTATCTTGATTGGTTTCTGAGGACACATCCAAGGAGAATATGTAATCAATTCTGGCAGTAACAGCAGAAACAAGCTGTGAGAAAGTGTCCTTATAATAGTAGTTAACAGCACAAAATGGCAGGCTAGCCAGGTAAGAGGTTACCTAGCCCTTATCTAATCTGAAGTAGGCCTTCACATTCCATCTAGGCCTTACTCTTTTACCTATACCTTAACAGCCAGCAGCTTTGCCCTCTGAGCACAGGCATGTATAGATCAATGAATATCTTTCTCTGTATTCATTTATTTATGAGAGACAAAGACTCTGTACATGGTGCAAAAACATACAAGACAGACCAGGCCGGCCACTCAATAATTTCTGCAGGCATGTGATGGAGGTAGGGTGGGCAAGTGGCATCCAAACTGTGTGAGCAGTTCCATGCCACTTAGTTATCATTATTTGTTTTATGTATGTATGTATGTATGTATGTATGTATGTATGTATGTGTGTGATTACTTAGTTAGTTTCGTATTTAATTGAACCAGGGTTATTTGGGGGGGGGGGAGGAAATTTTTTTCTATATATACAAGCAATTGTAATTTGTTATAGTGTCCCTCCCTTTTGTGAAGTTTGGATTGGGTTTTGCTTGGGATTGTTTGTTTGTTTGTTTTTCCAGACAGGGTTTCTCTGTGTAGCCCGGGCTGTCCTGGAACTCACTCTGTAGACCAGGCTGGCCTCCAATTCAGAAATCTGCCTGCCTCTGCCTCCCAAGTGCTCCCAAAGGCATGTGCCACCACTGCTCTGCTGTACTATTTAAACAGCCCACCCCACCCCACCCCAAAAAAAAGAGCAACAGCAAAACTTTACTGACTGCATATCCAATCCAACCACTCCCAGCTAACTTAGGTAATGTGCGTTTCTGTGCCAGTTGATTTTATATATATATAAATACTGTGTGTGTGTTTGTGTGAAATACAATACAATAAAATAAAATTAAGATGCTCAATTTCTTCACAAGCTTTGTTTTATTTTATTTTTGAAGGTTTTATTTATTTTTTTATTTATATGAGTACACTGCAGCTGTCTTCCAACACACACCAGAAGTGTGCATCGGATTCCAAAGTCACCATGTGGTTTGTGGGAATTGAACTCAGGACCTCTGGAAGAACAGTCAACGCTCTTCAGACCTTCACACACGTTTTATTTTATTAAGCATTAAACATGAAGTAGAAATCATTTAGATATTGTCCAGATTGGCCTTACCAATTCCTAAATTGCTGGCAGGGTGAGGCTTCTAGTGAAAGTCTTCTAGTGAGCGGAGGCTTCCTCTTTCTGTTGGGGTGTGTTATCAACTCCATTACCATTTCCAAAGATCTCGGTGTGAGCCTATTGTTTGGTTCAGTCGGTTGCCAGAGCAAATGTGGACCTGAAAGGACAGTGAGTTCAGAGAATTCACACTGAAATCATCACTCAGGGACTTGAGGCAGAAAACTAGCCAGCCAGCCTCTGGATAGACATGGCTCAGCAGTTCAGAGAACCAGACCATCGCAAATAGTTCACAGACTTGCAGATCCCTTCCCCCCACCCCACCCCTCCCCCAGCCCCACCCAAACATAGGGAGAGAAGGCAGTGAGGGGGAGGGGGAGGTGTTGTGAGAGAATTTAGATAGCTGGAGATTTCATTCATTTACTTCTTTTATTGAGTGTATGGTGAAAGAGGGAAAATGGCTCAAAAGGGAGGGAGGGCAGACCATCTTCCCATGCTGGGATCATTCATGCTTTAAGAAGGAATGCAGGAGGCTGGAGGCTCAGCGGTTAAGAGCCTTGACTGCTCTTCTGAAGATCAGGAGTTCAAATCCCAGCAACCACATAGTGGTTCACAACCACCCAGAATGAGATCTGGTGCCCTCTTCTGGTATGTCTGAAAACTGCTACAGTGTACTTACCTATAATAAATGAATCTGAAGAAGGGGGAGGAGGGGAAGGGGGAAGGCAGCCAGTCAGTCCAAAGGTGCTGGTGTGCACTCTAGGTGCTTTATCAAAAAGCCTTTAGTTCTGCTCTCCCATTTGATTCCCAAAAAGCAGTCTTGGAACCCTGTGCAGAGATAGATAGAAATGGCAACCACAGCAAACAAGCTAGTTTGTGAGTGAGTGAGTGAGTGAGTGAGTGAGTGTGTGAGCAGAGCAAGAGAGCTGGATGGCAAAACACACAAAGCCAAAAGAAATGTCTGTCAAGTTTGGCCCCACAAAACAAAGCAAGCTCACATACATTCCCTGAGACTCATCCCTGGCTACAGGGAGTGTGATGTCTCTGAGTATTTTTGGAAGAAAGAAAGAGAGAGAGAGAGAGAGAGAGAGAGAGAGAAAGAAAGAAGAAAGAGAGAAAGAAAGAAAGAAAGAAAGAAAGAAATAAGAAAGAAAGAAAGAAAGAAAGAAAGAAAGAAAGAAAGAAAGAAAGAAAGAAAGAAAATATTTTAAAAAATATTATTTGGAAAAAAATATTACTTGAAAAAATCATATTTCCAGGAAAAATATTCCTTGGAAATATGATTTCTTTAATCTGTGTACCCAAGACTAACACACACACACACACATGCACACAAACATGGAGCTACTAGTGGAATAGAACTTAACTGAATCCAGTGCAGAAGGGTGAGGATTCACTGAAAAGCCACCAGCAGCCTTGGCACACATGTTTTTCTCTTGCTTTTTGTCTATTACTTCTTTATTATTTTTAGGATGTGGGGGTCTTTCAAGACAGTGTTTCTCTGTGTAGCCCTGGGTGTCTTGGAACTCACTCTGTAGACCAGGATGGCCTGGCATGCACAAATCTGCCAGCCTCTGCCTCCAATGTGGTAGGATTAAAGGTGTGCCCCAACACTGCCCGGAAGTCTATTACTTTTAAATGCCAGATGAGTCCATTCTTTTACATTTTTGGGTTGGTTTGTTAGCTGATTTGATTTTATGTTGTTTCCCTGGAGGTGTACAACCTACACAAGCTCAGGCACGGAAAATAAATAAATAAAGATCTCTGAAACACAAATCTGGGGCTGGTACTAGCTGGCCATGGAATCATATACACACACATGGAGTATTAACTTACAAGCAGCTACATCCTTACCTGTGGAGGAGAGGGACATGAACCAGTTATCACAGCCGTTTTATTGGTGGTGAGGGTTAGGATTTCTTGTTTATTTCTTTGTTTGTTTGATTTCTTTTTTTTTTTTTTTTTTTTGAGACAGGGTTTCTCTGTGTAGCCTTGGCTGTCTTGGAACTCACCTTGTGGACCAGACTGGCCTTGAACTTAGAAATCTGCCTGCCTCTGCCTCCCAAGTGCTGGGATTAAAGGGGTGCTCCACCACACCCGGTTTCCTTGTTTATTTCTAAGAATCCTTGGAAATATGATTTCTTTAATCTGTGTACCCAAGACTAACACACACACACACATGCACACAAACATGGAGTAAGAGAGAAAGATAAGGAGGAATGACATGAATTTTACTTACACACACACACAAAAAAGAATTAGAAAATTTTAAAGAAATTACACACAAGCCCACTAGATTGCAAGTAACAGTAATCACAGCAGAAATATTGCACACACACACACACACACACACACACACAAACACACACACACTTAAAAAGACACAAACACTGTCATTAAATCCAACTTGCCTTCATGATCAAAGTTGTTTAGTCAATAGTACAAGAAGGAACATATGTCGAGGGCTGGTGATGGAGGTGGCTGGCCTTCATGAGACTTATTGTTCCAGGTTGCTTCTGTCTCTTCCCCTTCTTTTCCAGCTACTAGTGGATTAGAACTTAACTGAATCCAGTGCAGAAGGGTGAGGAGTCACTGAAAAGCCACCAGCAGCCTTGGCACACATATTTTTCTCTTGCTTTTTGTCTATTACTTCTTTATTATTTTTAGGAGGTGGGGGTCTTTCAAGACAGTGGTTCTCTGTGTAGCCCTGTCTTGGAACTCACTCTGTAGACCAGGATGGCCTGGCATGCACAAATCTGCCAGCCTCTGCCTCCAATGTGGTAGGATTAAAGGTGTGCCCCACCACTGCCCGGAAGTCTATTAATTTTAAATGCCAGGTGAGTCCATTCTTTTACATTTTTGGATTGGTTTGTTAGCTGATTGGATTTTATGTTGTTTCCCTGGAGGTGTACCACCTATACAAGCTCAGGAATGGAAAATAATTAAGTAAAGATCTCTGAAACACAAATCTGGGGCTGGTACTAGCTGGCCATGGAATCCTATACACACACATGGAGTATTAATTTACAAGCAGCTACATCCTTACCTGTGGGGGAGAGGGACATGAAAGAGTTTCCACAGCCTTTTTATTGGTGGTCTGGGTTAGGATTTCTTGTTTATTTCTTTGTTTGTTTGTTTGTGTGTTTGATTTTTTTTTTTTTTTTTTGAGACAGGTTTTCTCTGTGTAGCCTTGGCTGTCCTGGAACTCACTTTGTGGACCAGGCTGGACTTGAACTTAGAAATCTGCCTGCCTCTGCCTCCCAAGTGCTGGGATTAAAGGGGTGTTCCAGCATATCTGGCTTCCTTGTTTATTTCTAAAAATCCTTGGAAATATGATTTCTTAATCTGTGTACCCAGGACTAACACACATACACACATGCACACAAACATGGAGTGAGAGAGAAAGATAAGGAGGAATGACATGAAGTTTAGGAAAAAGAGATATTAATGGATTAATTTTACTTCTATACATAAATACACATGTTTTTTAAAAAATATTTTTTATTATGTATTTTCCTCAATTACATTTCCAATGCTATCCCAAAAGTCCCCCATACCCCCCCCCCCTTGTTTTCTTAAAGAGTAGATCTGAGGCAATTGTGGACCACACCTTTAGCCTCAGGCAGATTTCTGCATTCAAGGTCACCCTGGCTTAAGGAGTGACTTCCAAGTCAGCCAGGGCTACACAATGAATCCCTATCTGAGATATTTTTTTTTTATTTTGATTTTTTAATTTTTTTTTTTTTTTTTTTTTTTTTTTTTTTTTTTTTGGTTTTTCGAGACAGGGTTTCTCTGTATAGCCCTGGCTGTCCTGGAACTCACTCTGTAGACCAGGCTGGCCTCGAACTCAGAAATCCGCCTGCCTCTGCCTCCCGAGTGCTGGGTTTTTTTTATTTTGAAACAGGGTTTCTCTGTGTAGTCCTGGAACTCACTTTGTGGACCTGGAATGACATGAATTTTAGGAAAAAGAGATATTAATGGATTAATATTACTTCTATACATACATACATACATACATATAATTATACATACACACATAATTTTTTCAAATAGAATTAGAGTAGACCTGAGGCAATTGTGGAACATACCTTTAACCTCGGGCAGATTTCTGTGTTCAAGGTCACCCTGGGTTACAGAGTTAGTGTCAAGTCAGCTAGGGCTACACAGAGAAACCGTATCTCAGTAAAAAGAAAAAAATAATAGAAAGAAAGAGAGAGAGAGACAGAGAGAGAGAGAGAGAGAGAGAGAGAGAGAGAGAGAGAGAGAGATTTAAAAAAAAAAAAACTTAGTCTGGGCAGTGGTGCTTTTAATCCCAGCATTTGGGAAGCAGAGGCAGACAGATTAATATGTTCAAGGCCATCATGGTCTACAGAGTGAGTTCCAGGACAGCCAGGGTTACAGAGAGAAAGTGCATCTTGAAAAAACAAAGCTATATTAAATAAATAAAATTTAAAAATTAAAAAATAGCCGGGACTGGTGGCACATACCTTTAATCCCAGCACTCCGGAGGCAGAGATGGGAAGATTTCTGGGTTCGAGGTCAGCCTAGTCTGCAAAGTGAGTTCCAGGACAGCCAGGGCTATACAGAGAAACCCTATTTCGTAAAACAAAAAATAAAATAAAATAAAATTAAATTAAAATTACAATTACAATTAAAAAGAATTAGAAAAAAAGATTACAGAAATCAAACATAAACCACTAGATGGCATGTAACCACAATTACAGCAGAAATATTGCACACACACACACACACACACACACACACACAAACTCTGTCATAAAATCGAATGTGCCTTCATGATCAAAGTTCAATAGTCAATACTGCTAGAAGAATCATACGTCTGAAAATAAAAGCCAGAACCTTTTCTGCTTTTGTTTTCTTTTGCCCCAAGATAGGGTTTCTCTTGATGTAGCCCTGGCATCCCTGCCTGGAACTTGCTCTGTAGGCTTGGGTAGCCTCAAACTCACAGAGGTCCTCTCTGCCTGCTTCTGCCACCTACACATCCAGGCAGAAGCTAGAATCTTTTTTTTTTTAACCTTCTTTTCTTTTATTTGTTTGTTTGTTATTATTACTATTAGTTTTCAATGTAAGTGTGTGTGTATGTGCTCTATCTGCTGCCTAGATGACTGCATGACAGAAGAAGGCACCAGAACCTAGGTGAATCCACCATGCAGTTCCTGAAAATTAATTAAAAGAAAAAAAAAAAAAAAGGAAATTCAAATCACATAGCAAGGAAAATTAATTAAAAAAAAGAAAGGAAATTCAAATCACATAGCAAGTAGAAATCTGCACAGCTGTCAGAGTGCTATTTAAGGCTTACTGTAAATAATAAAAATTGTTATGTGTCTTTTATCCAAAAACAGAAGGGAGGTGGTGTGCCTGCATATGGAAGGTGACAAGTGGGTGGCAGCCCTCTTGTCCTCTGACTGACATCTATCCTCATAAAGATGGAGGTGGCTGACTGTCACGTGACCTAATGCTCAAGGTAGCTTTTGTGTCCAGCCTCTAGGTGGCCTAGTTTGCATGTGCAGAAAGGTGAGGAGGCTCCCTAAAGCAGCCAGAACTCTTGACCATCCACAGACAGCCTCATACTGTCTTTTGTTATACTTTTAATTGCCAGACTCTGAATTGGTCAGTCTAAATTCTTTTGGTTTAATTAAATTATAATTAAAATGCATAATAAATGAAAAATATAACCAGTCATTCTGAAACTCCTTTTGTGTAACTCAGACTGTAGAATAAGCTAGCTGCAAAGTTACAGTGATCCACCTCCCTCTGCCAGCACTGCCACAACCACTGCCTGTCAAAAGCAAAAATCATAAAAAGGAAGAGGGGAGAGGGAACAAAAATAAGAAGATAAGAATCGTAGCCGGTCATAGTGGTATACAACTTTCATGCCAGCATTTGAAAAGCAGAGGCAGGCTCTTACTGGATTGAGGCCTACAAAGTGTCTTCAAGACAGCCAGGGCTGCTTACACTAAGAAACTATATATGAAAAGAATAAATTTAAGAAAGAAAAAAAAAAGAAAAGAAAGAAAGAAAGAAAGAATGGAAGGAAGGAAGGAAGGAAGGGAGAGGGGGGAACAGAGAGAGGGGGCAGAAGAAAAAAAGAAAGAAAAAAAGAAAAAGAGAAACAGGCAGACTTAGGAGGTAGTGTTACTTGATTGGAGATATCATTTCTCTGTGTAGGCAGGCAGGCAGGCAGGCAGACAGCCATAGTTGTTTGCTTTAGTTTAGCTTGGTTTGGTTTTCAGGAAGTGTTGCCGAGGTCATACACAAGCACAGGCCCAAGAAATAAATAAATAAATAAGAAACACACATCTGGGGGGGGGCTAGCTTGGCCATGGAGTCACACACACACACACACACACACACACACACACACACACACACTAATAAAATCAGGACATCCAGTGTCTTGGCCATCAATAGTGTGACATTCATGTCTTAAATTGCAAACCAGAAAGTCAGTTGCCCACGTACAAGTCTCTTTCTTCCAAGTAAGATGTCAGTTCCCAGGGAGGTCTTGGGAACTTACACTTTACTCTCTCACACCCTACTCAAAATAGAAGTCTGATTCTAAGTAGTCTGTGCACTGAATCGGTGGTGTGGGTGTCTCTCTTGTGTTAGGGCAGGGCGGGGGTTCCATCCCCAGTGCAGGTTCTAGGAGCAAATGCCAGAGAAGTATACACATGTGCGGGTGTAGGAAATGCTGCTGGGTGGTCAGTTTGAGTCCAAGCCTATTGCAGATAACTATAGAACAAAGGAAGCAGTTCGATTGGCTTCTATCTTGATTGGTTTCTGAGGACACATCCAAGGAGAATATGTAATCAATTCTGGCAGTAACAGCAGAAACAAGCTGTGAGAAAGTGTCCTTATAATAGTAGTTAACAGCACAAAATGGCAGGCTAGCCAGGTAAGAGGTTACCTAGCCCTTATCTAATCTGAAGTAGGCCTTCACATTCCATCTAGGCCTTACTCTTTTACCTATATTTTAACAGCCAGCAGCTTTGCCCTCTGAGCACAGGCATGTATAGATCAATGAATATCTTTCTCTGTATTCATTTATTTATGAGAGACAAAGTCTCTGTACATGGTGCAAAAACATACAAGACAGACCAGGCCGGCCACTCAATAATTTCTGCAGGCATGTGATGGAGGTAGGGTGGGCAAGTGGCATCCAAACTGTGTGAGCAGTTCCATGCCACTTAGTTATCATTATTTGTTTTATGTATGTATGTATGTATGTATGTATGTATGTATGTATGTATGTATGTATGTGTGTGATTACTTAGTTAGTTTCGTATTTAATTGAACCAGGGTTATTTGGGGGGGGGGGGGAGGAAATTTTTTTCTATATATACAAGCAATTGTAATTTGTTATAGTGTCCCTCCCTTTTGTGAAGTTTGGATTGGGTTTTGCTTGGGATTGTTTGTTTGTTTGTTTGTTTGTTTGTTTTTCCAGACAGGGTTTCTCTGTGTAGCCCGGGCTGTCCTGGAACTCACTCTGTAGACCAGGCTGGCCTCCAATTCAGAAATCTGCCTGCCTCTGCCTCCCAAGTGCTCCCAAAGGCATGTGCCACCACTGCTCTGCTGTACTATTTAAACAGCCCACCCCACCCCACCCCAAAAAAAAGAGCAACAGCAAAACTTTACTGACTGCATATCCAATCCAACCACTCCCAGCTAACTTAGGTAATGTGCGTTTCTGTGCCAGTTGATTTTATATATATATAAATACTGTGTGTGTGTTTGTGTGAAATACAATACAATAAAATAAAATTAAGATGCTCAATTTCTTCACAAGCTTTGTTTTATTTTATTTTTGAAGGTTTTATTTATTTTTTTATTTATATGAGTACACTGCAGCTGTCTTCCAACACACACCAGAAGTGTGCATCGGATTCCAAAGTCACCATGTGGTTTGTGGGAATTGAACTCAGGACCTCTGGAAGAACAGTCAACGCTCTTCAGACCTTCACACACGTTTTATTTTATTAAGCATTAAACATGAAGTAGAAATCATTTAGATATTGTCCAGATTGGCCTTACCAATTCCTAAATTGCTGGCAGGGTGAGGCTTCTAGTGAAAGTCTTCTAGTGAGCGGAGGCTTCCTCTTTCTGTTGGGGTGTGTTATCAACTCCATTACCATTTCCAAAGATCTCGGTGTGAGCCTATTGTTTGGTTCAGTCGGTTGCCAGAGCAAATGTGGACCTGAAAGGACAGTGAGTTCAGAGAATTCACACTGAAATCATCACTCAGGGACTTGAGGCAGAAAACTAGCCAGCCAGCCTCTGGATAGACATGGCTCAGCAGTTCAGAGAACCAGACCATCGCAAATAGTTCACAGACTTGCAGATCCCTTCCCCCCACCCCACCCCTCCCCCAGCCCCACCCAAACATAGGGAGAGAAGGCAGTGAGGGGGAGGGGGAGGTGTTGTGAGAGAATTTAGATAGCTGGAGATTTCATTCATTTACTTCTTTTATTGAGTGTATGGTGAAAGAGGGAAAATGGCTCAAAAGGGAGGGAGGGCAGACCATCTTCCCATGCTGGGATCATTCATGCTTTAAGAAGGAATGCAGGAGGCTGGAGGCTCAGCGGTTAAGAGCCTTGACTGCTCTTCTGAAGATCAGGAGTTCAAATCCCAGCAACCACATAGTGGTTCACAACCACCCAGAATGAGATCTGGTGCCCTCTTCTGGTATGTCTGAAAACTGCTACAGTGTACTTACCTATAATAAATGAATCTGAAGAAGGGGGAGGAGGGGAAGGGGGAAGGCAGCCAGTCAGTCCAAAGGTGCTGGTGTGCACTCTAGGTGCTTTATCAAAAAGCCTTTAGTTCTGCTCTCCCATTTGATTCCCAAAAAGCAGTCTTGGAACCCTGTGCAGAGATAGATAGAAATGGCAACCACAGCAAACAAGCTAGTTTGTGAGTGAGTGAGTGAGTGAGTGAGTGTGTGAGCAGAGCAAGAGAGCTGGATGGCAAAACACACAAAGCCAAAAGAAATGTCTGTCAAGTTTGGCCCCACAAAACAAAGCAAGCTCACATACATTCCCTGAGACTCATCCCTGGCTACAGGGAGTGTGATGTCTCTGAGTATTTTTGGAAGAAAGAAAGAGAGAGAGAGAGAGAGAGAGAGAGAGAGAGAAAGAAAGAAGAAAGAGAGAAAGAAAGAAAGAAAGAAAGAAAGAAATAAGAAAGAAAGAAAGAAAGAAAGAAAGAAAGAAAGAAAGAAAGAAAGAAAGAAAGAAAGAAAATATTTTAAAAAATATTATTTGGAAAAAAATATTACTTGAAAAAATCATATTTCCAGGAAAAATATTCCTTGGAAATATGATTTCTTTAATCTGTGTACCCAAGACTAACACACACACACACACATGCACACAAACATGGAGCTACTAGTGGAATAGAACTTAACTGAATCCAGTGCAGAAGGGTGAGGATTCACTGAAAAGCCACCAGCAGCCTTGGCACACATGTTTTTCTCTTGCTTTTTGTCTATTACTTCTTTATTATTTTTAGGATGTGGGGGTCTTTCAAGACAGTGTTTCTCTGTGTAGCCCTGGGTGTCTTGGAACTCACTCTGTAGACCAGGATGGCCTGGCATGCACAAATCTGCCAGCCTCTGCCTCCAATGTGGTAGGATTAAAGGTGTGCCCCAACACTGCCCGGAAGTCTATTACTTTTAAATGCCAGATGAGTCCATTCTTTTACATTTTTGGGTTGGTTTGTTAGCTGATTTGATTTTATGTTGTTTCCCTGGAGGTGTACAACCTACACAAGCTCAGGCACGGAAAATAAATAAATAAAGATCTCTGAAACACAAATCTGGGGCTGGTACTAGCTGGCCATGGAATCATATACACACACATGGAGTATTAACTTACAAGCAGCTACATCCTTACCTGTGGAGGAGAGGGACATGAACCAGTTATCACAGCCGTTTTATTGGTGGTGAGGGTTAGGATTTCTTGTTTATTTCTTTGTTTGTTTGATTTCTTTTTTTTTTTTTTTTTTGAGACAGGGTTTCTCTGTGTAGCCTTGGCTGTCTTGGAACTCACCTTGTGGACCAGACTGGCCTTGAACTTAGAAATCTGCCTGCCTCTGCCTCCCAAGTGCTGGGATTAAAGGGGTGCTCCACCACACCCGGTTTCCTTGTTTATTTCTAAGAATCCTTGGAAATATGATTTCTTTAATCTGTGTACCCAAGACTAACACACACACACACATGCACACAAACATGGAGTAAGAGAGAAAGATAAGGAGGAATGACATGAATTTTACTTACACACACACACAAAAAAGAATTAGAAAATTTTAAAGAAATTACACACAAGCCCACTAGATTGCAAGTAACAGTAATCACAGCAGAAATATTGCACACACACACACACACACACACACACACAAACACACACACACTTAAAAAGACACAAACACTGTCATTAAATCCAACTTGCCTTCATGATCAAAGTTGTTTAGTCAATAGTACAAGAAGGAACATATGTCGAGGGCTGGTGATGGAGGTGGCTGGCCTTCATGAGACTTATTGTTCCAGGTTGCTTCTGTCTCTTCCCCTTCTTTTCCAGCTACTAGTGGATTAGAACTTAACTGAATCCAGTGCAGAAGGGTGAGGAGTCACTGAAAAGCCACCAGCAGCCTTGGCACACATATTTTTCTCTTGCTTTTTGTCTATTACTTCTTTATTATTTTTAGGAGGTGGGGGTCTTTCAAGACAGTGGTTCTCTGTGTAGCCCTGTCTTGGAACTCACTCTGTAGACCAGGATGGCCTGGCATGCACAAATCTGCCAGCCTCTGCCTCCAATGTGGTAGGATTAAAGGTGTGCCCCACCACTGCCCGGAAGTCTATTAATTTTAAATGCCAGGTGAGTCCATTCTTTTACATTTTTGGATTGGTTTGTTAGCTGATTGGATTTTATGTTGTTTCCCTGGAGGTGTACCACCTATACAAGCTCAGGAATGGAAAATAATTAAGTAAAGATCTCTGAAACACAAATCTGGGGCTGGTACTAGCTGGCCATGGAATCCTATACACACACATGGAGTATTAATTTACAAGCAGCTACATCCTTACCTGTGGGGGAGAGGGACATGAAAGAGTTTCCACAGCCTTTTTATTGGTGGTCTGGGTTAGGATTTCTTGTTTATTTCTTTGTTTGTTTGTTTGTGTGTTTGATTTTTTTTTTTTTTTTTTGAGACAGGTTTTCTCTGTGTAGCCTTGGCTGTCCTGGAACTCACTTTGTGGACCAGGCTGGACTTGAACTTAGAAATCTGCCTGCCTCTGCCTCCCAAGTGCTGGGATTAAAGGGGTGTTCCAGCATATCTGGCTTCCTTGTTTATTTCTAAAAATCCTTGGAAATATGATTTCTTAATCTGTGTACCCAGGACTAACACACATACACACATGCACACAAACATGGAGTGAGAGAGAAAGATAAGGAGGAATGACATGAAGTTTAGGAAAAAGAGATATTAATGGATTAATTTTACTTCTATACATAAATACACATGTTTTTTAAAAAATATTTTTTATTATGTATTTTCCTCAATTACATTTCCAATGCTATCCCAAAAGTCCCCCATACCCCCCCCCTTGTTTTCTTAAAGAGTAGATCTGAGGCAATTGTGGACCACACCTTTAGCCTCAGGCAGATTTCTGCATTCAAGGTCACCCTGGCTTAAGGAGTGACTTCCAAGTCAGCCAGGGCTACACAATGAATCCCTATCTGAGATATTTTTTTTTTATTTTGATTTTTTAATTTTTTTTTTTTTTTTTTTTTTTTTTTTTTTTTGGTTTTTCGAAACAGGGTTTCTCTGTATAGCCCTGGCTGTCCTGGAACTCACTCTGTAGACCAGGCTGGCCTCGAACTCAGAAATCCGCCTGCCTCTGCCTCCCGAGTGCTGGGTTTTTTTTATTTTGAAACAGGGTTTCTCTGTGTAGTCCTGGAACTCACTTTGTGGACCTGGAATGACATGAATTTTAGGAAAAAGAGATATTAATGGATTAATATTACTTCTATACATACATACATACATACATATAATTATACATACACACATAATTTTTTCAAATAGAATTAGAGTAGACCTGAGGCAATTGTGGAACATACCTTTAACCTCGGGCAGATTTCTGTGTTCAAGGTCACCCTGGGTTACAGAGTTAGTGTCAAGTCAGCTAGGGCTACACAGAGAAACCGTATCTCAGTAAAAAGAAAAAAATAATAGAAAGAAAGAGAGAGAGAGACAGAGAGAGAGAGAGAGAGAGAGAGAGAGAGAGAGAGAGATTTAAAAAAAAAAAAACTTAGTCTGGGCAGTGGTGCTTTTAATCCCAGCATTTGGGAAGCAGAGGCAGACAGATTAATATGTTCAAGGCCATCATGGTCTACAGAGTGAGTTCCAGGACAGCCAGGGTTACAGAGAGAAAGTGCATCATGAAAAAACAAAGCTATATTAAATAAATAAAATTTAAAAATTAAAAAATAGCCGGGACTGGTGGCACATACCTTTAATCCCAGCACTCCGGAGGCAGAGATGGGAAGATTTCTGGGTTCGAGGTCAGCCTAGTCTGCAAAGTGAGTTCCAGGACAGCCAGGGCTATACAGAGAAACCCTATTTCGTAAAACAAAAAATAAAATAAAATAAAATTAAATTAAAATTACAATTACAATTAAAAAGAATTAGAAAAAAAGATTACAGAAATCAAACATAAACCACTAGATGGCATGTAACCACAATTACAGCAGAAATATTGCACACACACACACACACACACACACACACACAAACTCTGTCATAAAATCGAATGTGCCTTCATGATCAAAGTTCAATAGTCAATACTGCTAGAAGAATCATACGTCTGAAAATAAAAGCCAGAACCTTTTCTGCTTTTGTTTTCTTTTGCCCCAAGATAGGGTTTCTCTTGATGTAGCCCTGGCATCCCTGCCTGGAACTTGCTCTGTAGGCTTGGGTAGCCTCAAACTCACAGAGGTCCTCTCTGCCTGCTTCTGCCACCTACACATCCAGGCAGAAGCTAGAATCTTTTTTTTTTTAACCTTCTTTTCTTTTATTTGTTTGTTTGTTATTATTACTATTAGTTTTCAATGTAAGTGTGTGTGTATGTGCTCTATCTGCTGCCTAGATGACTGCATGACAGAAGAAGGCACCAGAACCTAGGTGAATCCACCATGCAGTTCCTGAAAATTAATTAAAAGAAAAAAAAAAAAAAGGAAATTCAAATCACATAGCAAGGAAAATTAATTAAAAAAAAGAAAGGAAATTCAAATCACATAGCAAGTAGAAATCTGCACAGCTGTCAGAGTGCTATTTAAGGCTTACTGTAAATAATAAAAATTGTTATGTGTCTTTTATCCAAAAACAGAAGGGAGGTGGTGTGCCTGCATATGGAAGGTGACAAGTGGGTGGCAGCCCTCTTGTCCTCTGACTGACATCTATCCTCATAAAGATGGAGGTGGCTGACTGTCACGTGACCTAATGCTCAAGGTAGCTTTTGTGTCCAGCCTCTAGGTGGCCTAGTTTGCATGTGCAGAAAGGTGAGGAGGCTCCCTAAAGCAGCCAGAACTCTTGACCATCCACAGACAGCCTCATACTGTCTTTTGTTATACTTTTAATTGCCAGACTCTGAATTGGTCAGTCTAAATTCTTTTGGTTTAATTAAATTATAATTAAAATGCATAATAAATGAAAAATATAACCAGTCATTCTGAAACTCCTTTTGTGTAACTCAGACTGTAGAATAAGCTAGCTGCAAAGTTACAGTGATCCACCTCCCTCTGCCAGCACTGCCACAACCACTGCCTGTCAAAAGCAAAAATCATAAAAAGGAAGAGGGGAGAGGGAACAAAAATAAGAAGATAAGAATCGTAGCCGGTCATAGTGGTATACAACTTTCATGCCAGCATTTGAAAAGCAGAGGCAGGCTCTTACTGGATTGAGGCCTACAAAGTGTCTTCAAGACAGCCAGGGCTGCTTACACTAAGAAACTATATATGAAAAGAATAAATTTAAGAAAGAAAAAAAAAAGAAAAGAAAGAAAGAAAGAAAGAATGGAAGGAAGGAAGGAAGGAAGGGAGAGGGGGGAACAGAGAGAGGGGGCAGAAGAAAAAAAGAAAGAAAAAAAGAAAAAGAGAAACAGGCAGACTTAGGAGGTAGTGTTACTTGATTGGAGATATCATTTCTCTGTGTAGGCAGGCAGGCAGGCAGACAGCCATAGTTGTTTGCTTTAGTTTAGCTTGGTTTGGTTTTCAGGAAGTGTTGCCGAGGTCATACACAAGCACAGGCCCAAGAAATAAATAAATAAATAAGAAACACACATCTGGGGGGGGGCTAGCTTGGCCATGGAGTCACACACACACACACACACACACACACACACACACACACACACACTAATAAAATCAGGACATCCAGTGTCTTGGCCATCAATAGTGTGACATTCATGTCTTAAATTGCAAACCAGAAAGTCAGTTGCCCACGTACAAGTCTCTTTCTTCCAAGTAAGATGTCAGTTCCCAGGGAGGTCTTGGGAACTTACACTTTACTCTCTCACACCCTACTCAAAATAGAAGTCTGATTCTAAGTAGTCTGTGCACTGAATCGGTGGTGTGGGTGTCTCTCTTGTGTTAGGGCAGGGCGGGGGTTCCATCCCCAGTGCAGGTTCTAGGAGCAAATGCCAGAGAAGTATACACATGTGCGGGTGTAGGAAATGCTGCTGGGTGGTCAGTTTGAGTCCAAGCCTATTGCAGATAACTATAGAACAAAGGAAGCAGTTCGATTGGCTTCTATCTTGATTGGTTTCTGAGGACACATCCAAGGAGAATATGTAATCAATTCTGGCAGTAACAGCAGAAACAAGCTGTGAGAAAGTGTCCTTATAATAGTAGTTAACAGCACAAAATGGCAGGCTAGCCAGGTAAGAGGTTACCTAGCCCTTATCTAATCTGAAGTAGGCCTTCACATTCCATCTAGGCCTTACTCTTTTACCTATACCTTAACAGCCAGCAGCTTTGCCCTCTGAGCACAGGCATGTATAGATCAATGAATATCTTTCTCTGTATTCATTTATTTATGAGAGACAAAGACTCTGTACATGGTGCAAAAACATACAAGACAGACCAGGCCGGCCACTCAATAATTTCTGCAGGCATGTGATGGAGGTAGGGTGGGCAAGTGGCATCCAAACTGTGTGAGCAGTTCCATGCCACTTAGTTATCATTATTTGTTTTATGTATGTATGTATGTATGTATGTATGTATGTATGTATGTGTGTGATTACTTAGTTAGTTTCGTATTTAATTGAACCAGGGTTATTTGGGGGGGGGGGAGGAAATTTTTTTCTATATATACAAGCAATTGTAATTTGTTATAGTGTCCCTCCCTTTTGTGAAGTTTGGATTGGGTTTTGCTTGGGATTGTTTGTTTGTTTGTTTTTCCAGACAGGGTTTCTCTGTGTAGCCCGGGCTGTCCTGGAACTCACTCTGTAGACCAGGCTGGCCTCCAATTCAGAAATCTGCCTGCCTCTGCCTCCCAAGTGCTCCCAAAGGCATGTGCCACCACTGCTCTGCTGTACTATTTAAACAGCCCACCCCACCCCACCCCAAAAAAAAGAGCAACAGCAAAACTTTACTGACTGCATATCCAATCCAACCACTCCCAGCTAACTTAGGTAATGTGCGTTTCTGTGCCAGTTGATTTTATATATATATAAATACTGTGTGTGTGTTTGTGTGAAATACAATACAATAAAATAAAATTAAGATGCTCAATTTCTTCACAAGCTTTGTTTTATTTTATTTTTGAAGGTTTTATTTATTTTTTTATTTATATGAGTACACTGCAGCTGTCTTCCAACACACACCAGAAGTGTGCATCGGATTCCAAAGTCACCATGTGGTTTGTGGGAATTGAACTCAGGACCTCTGGAAGAACAGTCAACGCTCTTCAGACCTTCACACACGTTTTATTTTATTAAGCATTAAACATGAAGTAGAAATCATTTAGATATTGTCCAGATTGGCCTTACCAATTCCTAAATTGCTGGCAGGGTGAGGCTTCTAGTGAAAGTCTTCTAGTGAGCGGAGGCTTCCTCTTTCTGTTGGGGTGTGTTATCAACTCCATTACCATTTCCAAAGATCTCGGTGTGAGCCTATTGTTTGGTTCAGTCGGTTGCCAGAGCAAATGTGGACCTGAAAGGACAGTGAGTTCAGAGAATTCACACTGAAATCATCACTCAGGGACTTGAGGCAGAAAACTAGCCAGCCAGCCTCTGGATAGACATGGCTCAGCAGTTCAGAGAACCAGACCATCGCAAATAGTTCACAGACTTGCAGATCCCTTCCCCCCACCCCACCCCTCCCCCAGCCCCACCCAAACATAGGGAGAGAAGGCAGTGAGGGGGAGGGGGAGGTGTTGTGAGAGAATTTAGATAGCTGGAGATTTCATTCATTTACTTCTTTTATTGAGTGTATGGTGAAAGAGGGAAAATGGCTCAAAAGGGAGGGAGGGCAGACCATCTTCCCATGCTGGGATCATTCATGCTTTAAGAAGGAATGCAGGAGGCTGGAGGCTCAGCGGTTAAGAGCCTTGACTGCTCTTCTGAAGATCAGGAGTTCAAATCCCAGCAACCACATAGTGGTTCACAACCACCCAGAATGAGATCTGGTGCCCTCTTCTGGTATGTCTGAAAACTGCTACAGTGTACTTACCTATAATAAATGAATCTGAAGAAGGGGGAGGAGGGGAAGGGGGAAGGCAGCCAGTCAGTCCAAAGGTGCTGGTGTGCACTCTAGGTGCTTTATCAAAAAGCCTTTAGTTCTGCTCTCCCATTTGATTCCCAAAAAGCAGTCTTGGAACCCTGTGCAGAGATAGATAGAAATGGCAACCACAGCAAACAAGCTAGTTTGTGAGTGAGTGAGTGAGTGAGTGAGTGTGTGAGCAGAGCAAGAGAGCTGGATGGCAAAACACACAAAGCCAAAAGAAATGTCTGTCAAGTTTGGCCCCACAAAACAAAGCAAGCTCACATACATTCCCTGAGACTCATCCCTGGCTACAGGGAGTGTGATGTCTCTGAGTATTTTTGGAAGAAAGAAAGAGAGAGAGAGAGAGAGAGAGAGAGAGAGAAAGAAAGAAGAAAGAGAGAAAGAAAGAAAGAAAGAAAGAAAGAAATAAGAAAGAAAGAAAGAAAGAAAGAAAGAAAGAAAGAAAGAAAGAAAGAAAGAAAGAAAGAAAATATTTTAAAAAATATTATTTGGAAAAAAATATTACTTGAAAAAATCATATTTCCAGGAAAAATATTCCTTGGAAATATGATTTCTTTAATCTGTGTACCCAAGACTAACACACACACACACACATGCACACAAACATGGAGCTACTAGTGGAATAGAACTTAACTGAATCCAGTGCAGAAGGGTGAGGATTCACTGAAAAGCCACCAGCAGCCTTGGCACACATGTTTTTCTCTTGCTTTTTGTCTATTACTTCTTTATTATTTTTAGGATGTGGGGGTCTTTCAAGACAGTGTTTCTCTGTGTAGCCCTGGGTGTCTTGGAACTCACTCTGTAGACCAGGATGGCCTGGCATGCACAAATCTGCCAGCCTCTGCCTCCAATGTGGTAGGATTAAAGGTGTGCCCCAACACTGCCCGGAAGTCTATTACTTTTAAATGCCAGATGAGTCCATTCTTTTACATTTTTGGGTTGGTTTGTTAGCTGATTTGATTTTATGTTGTTTCCCTGGAGGTGTACAACCTACACAAGCTCAGGCACGGAAAATAAATAAATAAAGATCTCTGAAACACAAATCTGGGGCTGGTACTAGCTGGCCATGGAATCATATACACACACATGGAGTATTAACTTACAAGCAGCTACATCCTTACCTGTGGAGGAGAGGGACATGAACCAGTTATCACAGCCGTTTTATTGGTGGTGAGGGTTAGGATTTCTTGTTTATTTCTTTGTTTGTTTGATTTCTTTTTTTTTTTTTTTTTTTTGAGACAGGGTTTCTCTGTGTAGCCTTGGCTGTCTTGGAACTCACCTTGTGGACCAGACTGGCCTTGAACTTAGAAATCTGCCTGCCTCTGCCTCCCAAGTGCTGGGATTAAAGGGGTGCTCCACCACACCCGGTTTCCTTGTTTATTTCTAAGAATCCTTGGAAATATGATTTCTTTAATCTGTGTACCCAAGACTAACACACACACACACATGCACACAAACATGGAGTAAGAGAGAAAGATAAGGAGGAATGACATGAATTTTACTTACACACACACACAAAAAAGAATTAGAAAATTTTAAAGAAATTACACACAAGCCCACTAGATTGCAAGTAACAGTAATCACAGCAGAAATATTGCACACACACACACACACACACACACACAAACACACACACACTTAAAAAGACACAAACACTGTCATTAAATCCAACTTGCCTTCATGATCAAAGTTGTTTAGTCAATAGTACAAGAAGGAACATATGTCGAGGGCTGGTGATGGAGGTGGCTGGCCTTCATGAGACTTATTGTTCCAGGTTGCTTCTGTCTCTTCCCCTTCTTTTCCAGCTACTAGTGGATTAGAACTTAACTGAATCCAGTGCAGAAGGGTGAGGAGTCACTGAAAAGCCACCAGCAGCCTTGGCACACATATTTTTCTCTTGCTTTTTGTCTATTACTTCTTTATTATTTTTAGGAGGTGGGGGTCTTTCAAGACAGTGGTTCTCTGTGTAGCCCTGTCTTGGAACTCACTCTGTAGACCAGGATGGCCTGGCATGCACAAATCTGCCAGCCTCTGCCTCCAATGTGGTAGGATTAAAGGTGTGCCCCACCACTGCCCGGAAGTCTATTAATTTTAAATGCCAGGTGAGTCCATTCTTTTACATTTTTGGATTGGTTTGTTAGCTGATTGGATTTTATGTTGTTTCCCTGGAGGTGTACCACCTATACAAGCTCAGGAATGGAAAATAATTAAGTAAAGATCTCTGAAACACAAATCTGGGGCTGGTACTAGCTGGCCATGGAATCCTATACACACACATGGAGTATTAATTTACAAGCAGCTACATCCTTACCTGTGGGGGAGAGGGACATGAAAGAGTTTCCACAGCCTTTTTATTGGTGGTCTGGGTTAGGATTTCTTGTTTATTTCTTTGTTTGTTTGTTTGTGTGTTTGATTTTTTTTTTTTTTTTTTTGAGACAGGTTTTCTCTGTGTAGCCTTGGCTGTCCTGGAACTCACTTTGTGGACCAGGCTGGACTTGAACTTAGAAATCTGCCTGCCTCTGCCTCCCAAGTGCTGGGATTAAAGGGGTGTTCCAGCATATCTGGCTTCCTTGTTTATTTCTAAAAATCCTTGGAAATATGATTTCTTAATCTGTGTACCCAGGACTAACACACATACACACATGCACACAAACATGGAGTGAGAGAGAAAGATAAGGAGGAATGACATGAAGTTTAGGAAAAAGAGATATTAATGGATTAATTTTACTTCTATACATAAATACACATGTTTTTTAAAAAATATTTTTTATTATGTATTTTCCTCAATTACATTTCCAATGCTATCCCAAAAGTCCCCCATACCCCCCCCCCCCCTTGTTTTCTTAAAGAGTAGATCTGAGGCAATTGTGGACCACACCTTTAGCCTCAGGCAGATTTCTGCATTCAAGGTCACCCTGGCTTAAGGAGTGACTTCCAAGTCAGCCAGGGCTACACAATGAATCCCTATCTGAGATATTTTTTTTTTATTTTGATTTTTTAATTTTTTTTTTTTTTTTTTTTTTTTTTTTTTTTTTTGGTTTTTCGAGACAGGGTTTCTCTGTATAGCCCTGGCTGTCCTGGAACTCACTCTGTAGACCAGGCTGGCCTCGAACTCAGAAATCCGCCTGCCTCTGCCTCCCGAGTGCTGGGTTTTTTTTATTTTGAAACAGGGTTTCTCTGTGTAGTCCTGGAACTCACTTTGTGGACCTGGAATGACATGAATTTTAGGAAAAAGAGATATTAATGGATTAATATTACTTCTATACATACATACATACATACATATAATTATACATACACACATAATTTTTTCAAATAGAATTAGAGTAGACCTGAGGCAATTGTGGAACATACCTTTAACCTCGGGCAGATTTCTGTGTTCAAGGTCACCCTGGGTTACAGAGTTAGTGTCAAGTCAGCTAGGGCTACACAGAGAAACCGTATCTCAGTAAAAAGAAAAAAATAATAGAAAGAAAGAGAGAGAGAGACAGAGAGAGAGAGAGAGAGAGAGAGAGAGAGAGAGAGAGAGAGAGAGATTTAAAAAAAAAAAAACTTAGTCTGGGCAGTGGTGCTTTTAATCCCAGCATTTGGGAAGCAGAGGCAGACAGATTAATATGTTCAAGGCCATCATGGTCTACAGAGTGAGTTCCAGGACAGCCAGGGTTACAGAGAGAAAGTGCATCATGAAAAAACAAAGCTATATTAAATAAATAAAATTTAAAAATTAAAAAATAGCCGGGACTGGTGGCACATACCTTTAATCCCAGCACTCCGGAGGCAGAGATGGGAAGATTTCTGGGTTCGAGGTCAGCCTAGTCTGCAAAGTGAGTTCCAGGACAGCCAGGGCTATACAGAGAAACCCTATTTCGTAAAACAAAAAATAAAATAAAATAAAATTAAATTAAAATTACAATTACAATTAAAAAGAATTAGAAAAAAAGATTACAGAAATCAAACATAAACCACTAGATGGCATGTAACCACAATTACAGCAGAAATATTGCACACACACACACACACACACACACACACACAAACTCTGTCATAAAATCGAATGTGCCTTCATGATCAAAGTTCAATAGTCAATACTGCTAGAAGAATCATACGTCTGAAAATAAAAGCCAGAACCTTTTCTGCTTTTGTTTTCTTTTGCCCCAAGATAGGGTTTCTCTTGATGTAGCCCTGGCATCCCTGCCTGGAACTTGCTCTGTAGGCTTGGGTAGCCTCAAACTCACAGAGGTCCTCTCTGCCTGCTTCTGCCACCTACACATCCAGGCAGAAGCTAGAATCTTTTTTTTTTTAACCTTCTTTTCTTTTATTTGTTTGTTTGTTATTATTACTATTAGTTTTCAAAGTATGTGTGTGTGTATGTGCTCTATCTGCTGCCTAGATGACTGCATGACAGAAGAAGGCACCAGAACCTAGGTGAATCCACCATGCAGTTCCTGAAAATTAATTAAAAGAAAAAAAACAAAAAAAGGAAATTCAAATCACATAGCAAGTAGAAATCTGCACAGCTGTCAGAGTGTTATTTAAGGCTTACTGTAAATAATAAAAATTGTTATGTGTCTTTTATCCAAAAACAGAAGGGAGGTGGTGTGCCTGCATATGGAAGGTGACAAGTGGGTGGCAGCCATCTTGTCCTCTGACTGACATCTATCCTCATAAAGATGGAGGTGGCTGACTGTCACGTGACCTAATGCTCAAGGTAGCTTTTGTGTCCAGCCTCTAGGTGGCCTAGTTTGCATGTGCAGAAAGGTGAGGAGGCTCCCTAAAGCAGCCAGAACCCTTGACCATCCACAGACAGCCTCACACTGTCTTTTGTTATACTTTTAAATGCCAGACTCTGAATTGGTCAGTCTAAATTCTTTTGGTTTAATTAAATTATAATTAAAATGCATAATAAATGAAAAATATAACCAGTCATTCTGAAACCCCTTTTGTGTAACTCAGACTGTAGAATAAGCTAGCTGCAAAGTTACAGTGATCCACCTCCCTCTGCCAGCACTGCCACAACCACTGCCTGTCAAAAGCAAAAATCATAAAAAGGAAGAGGGGAGAGGGAACAAAAATAAGAAGATAAGAATCGCCGGGCGGTGGTGGCGCACGCCTTTAATCCCAGCACTTGGGAGGCAAAGGCAGGCAGATTTCTGAGTTCGAGGCCAGCCTGGTCTACAAAGTGAGTTCCAGGACAGCCAGGGCTACACAGAGAAACTCTGTCTCGAAAAACCAAAAAAAAAAAAAAAAAAAAAGAAGAAGATAAGAATCGTAGCCGGTCATAGTGGTATACAACTTTCATGCCAGCATTTGAAAAGCAGAGGCAGGCTCTTACTGGATTGAGGCCTACAAAGTGTCTTCAAGACAGCCAGGGCTGCTTACACTAAGAAACTATGTATGAAAAGAATAAATTTAAGAAAGAAAAAGAAAAAGAAAAGAAAGAAAAAAAAAGAAAAGAAAGAAAGAAAGAAAGAAAGAAAGAAAGAAAGAAAGGAAGGAAGGAAGGAAGGAAGGAAGGAAGGAAGGAAGGAAAGAAGGAAGGAAGGAAGGAAGAAAGGGAGAGGGGGGAACAGAGAGAGGGAGCAGAAGAAAAAAAGAAAGAAAAAAAAGAAAAAGAGAAACAGGCGTCTTTAGGAGTTAGTGTTACTTGATTGGAGATATCATTTCTCTGTGTAGGCAGGCAGGCAGGCAGACAGCCATAGTTGTTTGCTTTAGTTTAGCTTGGTTTGGTTTTCAGGAAGTGTTGCCGAGGTCATACACAAGCACAGGCCCAAGAAATAAATAAATAAATAAATAAATAAATAAATAAATAAATAAGAAACACACATCTGGGAGGGGGGGGGCTAGCTTGGCCATGGAGTCACACACACACACACACACACACACACACACACACACACACACTAATAAAATCAGGACATCCAGTGTCTTGGCCATCAATAGTGTGACATTCATGTCTTAAATTGCAAACCAGAAAGTCAGTTGCCCACGTACAAGTCTCTTTCTTCCAAGTAAGATGTCAGTTCCCAGGGAGGCCTTGGGAACTTACACTTTACTCACTCACACCCTACTCAAAATAGAAGTCTGATTCTAAGTAGTCTGTGCACTGAATCGGTGGTTTGGGTGTCTCTCTTGTGTTGGGGCAGGGCGGGGGTTCCATCCCCAGTGCAGGTTCTAGGAGCAAATGCCAGAAAAGTATACACATGTTGCAGATAACTATAGAATAAAGGAAGCAGTTCGATTGGCTTCTATCTTGATTGGTTTCTGAGGACACATCCAAGGAGAATATGTAATCAATTCTGGCAGTAACAGCAGAATGGCAGGCTAGCCAGGTAAGAGGTTACCTAGCCCTTATCTAATCTGAAGTAGGCCTTCACATTCCATCTAGGCCTTAATAGTTTCCTCAGTCCTTAACATTCCATCTAGGCCTTACTCGTTTACCTATACCTTAACAGACAGCAGCTTTGCCCTCTGAGCCATCGAACAGGCATGTATAGATCAATGAATATCTTTCTCTGTATTCATTTATTTATGAGAGACAAAGTCTCTGTACATGGTGCAAAAACATACAAGACAGACCAGGCCGGCCACTCAATAATTTCTGCAGGCATGTGATGGAGGTGGCATCCAAACTGTGTAAGCAGTTCCATGCCACGTAGTTATCATTATTTGTTTTATGTATGTATGTTTGTATGTGTGAGATTACTTAGTTAGTTTCGTATTTAATTGAACCAGGGTTATTTGGGGGGGGGGAGGAAATTTTTTTCTATATATACAAGCAATTGTAATTTGTTATAGTGTCCCTCCCTTTTGTGAAGTTTGGATTGGGTTTTGCTTGGGATTGTTTGTTTGTTTGTTGGTTGGTTTTTCCAGACAGGGTTTCTCTGTGTAGCCCGGGCTGTACTGGAATTCACTCTGTAGACCAGGCTGGCCTCCAATTCAGAAATCTGCCTGCCTCTGCCTTCCAAGTGCTCCCAAAGGCATGTGCCACCACTGCTCTGCTGTACTATTTAAACAGCCCACCCCCCCCCCAAAAAAAAAGAGCAACAGCAAAACTGCAAATGTTCCTTCCTTCTCTGCATATCCAATCCAACCACTTCCAGCTAACTTAGGTAATGTGCGTTTCTGTGCCAGTTGATTATATATATATATATATATATATATATATATATATATATATATATATAAAATACTGTGTGTGTGTGAAATACAATACAATAAAATAAAATTAAGATGCTCAATTTCTTCACAAGCTTTGTTTTATTTTATTTTTGAAGGTTTTATTTATTTTTTTATTTATATGAGTACACTGCAGCTGTCTTCCAACACACACCAGAAGTGTGCATCGGATTCCAAAGTCACCATGTGGTTCGTGGGAATTGAACTCAGGACCTCTGGAAGAACAGTCAACGCTCTTCAGACCTTCACACACGTTTTATTTTATTAAGCATTAAACATGAAGTAGAAATCATTTAAATATTGTCCAGATTGGCCTTACCAATTCCTAAATTGCTGGCAGGGTGAGGCTTCTAGTGAAAGTCTTCTAGTGAGCGGAGGCTTCCTCTTTCTGTTGGGGTGTGTTATCAACTCCATTACCATTTCCAAAGATCTCGGTGTGAGCCTATTGTTTGGTTCAGTCGGTTGCCAGAGCAAATGTGGACCTGAAAGGACAGTGAGTTCAGAGAATTCACACTGAAATCATCACTCGGGGACTTGAGGCAGAAAACTAGCCAGCCAGCCTCTGGATAGACATGGCTCAGCAGTTCAGAGAACCAGACCATCGCAAATAGTCCACAAACCTGCAGGGACGACTTGCAGATCCCTTCCCCCCACCCCACCCCTCCCCCAGCCCCACCCAAACATAGGGAGAGAAGGCAGTGAGGGGGAGGGGGAGGTGTTGTGAGAGAATTTAGATAGCTCGAACAAATAGCTGGAGACTTCATTCATTTACTTCTTTTATTGAGCATATGGTGAAAGAGGGAAAATGGCTCAAAAGGGAGGGAGGGAGGGAGGGAGGGAGGGCAGACCATCTTCCCATGCTGGGATCATTCATGCTTTAAGAAGGAATGCAGGAGGCTGGAGGCTCAGCGGTTAAGAGCCCTGACTGCTCTTCTGAAGATCATGAGTTCAAATCCCAGCAACCACATAGTGGTTCACAACCACCCACAATGAGATCTGGTGCCCTCTTCTGGTGTGTCTGAAAACTGCTACAGTGTACTTACCTATAATAAATGAATCTGAAGAAGGGGGAGGAGGGGGAGGGGGAAGGCAGCCAGTCAGTCCAAAGGTGCTGGTGTGCACTCTAGGTGCTTTATCAAAAAGCCTTTAGTTCTGCTCTCCCATTTGATTCCCAAAAAGCAGTCTTGGAACCCTGTGCAGAGATAGATAGAAATGGCAACCACAGCAAACAAGCTAGTTAGTGAGTGAGTGAGTGAGTGAGTGAGTGAGTGAGTGAGCAGAGCAAGAGAGCTGGCTGGCAAAACACACAAAGCCAAAAGAAATGTCTGTCAAGTTTGGCCCCACAAAACAAAGCAAGCTCACATACATTCCCTGAGACTCATCCCTGGCTACAGGGAGTGTGATGTCCCTGAGTATTTTTGGAAGAAAGAAAGAAAGAAAGAAAGAAAGAGAGAGAGAGAGAGAGAGAGAGTGTGTGTGGGTTATGAAAAACAGAAAGGCAGGAGGAATTGGCTGACGGACCTCCTTATCTGAAAGAAAGAAAAGAGAAAGAGAAATGAAGCAATATAGATGTAGCCCAGTATTTTATTTTTTCCTCAGATTAAGAAAAGTAATCTTTACAAAAATCTAGCCATATCACTGTAACCTTCATCCATTCCGTTGAGATACCCGAGAGATACCTGACACCCCACAAACACCCAAATCGGAAACAAAAGAAACCTCCCAGACCAGCCAACTAATTGGTCCAACTAATTTCAAATGAATAAATGAAACCGGGCCAACTAGTTGATCTCATTATGTCTAATAATAATAATAGTAGTAGTAGTAGTAGTAGTAGTAGTAGTAGTAGTAGTAGTAATAATAATGCCAGGCAGTGGTGCAGCACACCTTTACTCCCAGCACTTGTGAGGCAGACAGAGGCAGGAGGATTTCTGAGTTTGATTGAGGCCAGAGTTGTCTACAAAGTGAGTTCCTGGGCAGCCAAGACTACACAGAGAAACACTGTCTCGGGGGAAAAAGAAAAAAGCAAGCAAGCAAGCAAGCAAGCAAGCAAGCAAGCAAGCAAGCAAGCAAGCAAGCAAACAAACAGCAGACAGACCACTATTTACAAGTTACCCATTTTTGGAATATATATGAAAAGAAAATCCTTTTTGCCAGCTGACTTACCAGTTTTGTTAAAGGAAGAAAACAGAAAAGTCAGATCATCAACCTAAGGATTTTAAGATGGGCTGGAGAGATGGCTTAGTGGTTAAGAGCACCGATTGCCCCCCTCCACACACACACACACAAAAATTAAAAAAAAAAGCCGGGCGTGGTGGCGCACGCCTTTAATCCCAGCACTCCGGAGGCAGAGGCAGGCAGATTTCTGAGTTCAAGGCCAGCCTGGTCTACAAAGTGAGGTCCAGGACAGCCAGGTCTATTAAAAAAAAAAAAAAGTGTGTGTGTGTCCCCGCATATATATATATATATATATATATATATATATATATATATATATATATATATAAATAAATAAATAAATAAATATAACATCCTTTTAAAATTAAAAAAGGAAAACAAACAAAACTCGAGTAAGGATAACTGGTCGACCTTCAATTTATTCCGCAAAACAAAACAAAAGGAAAATCAGAAAAGAAATCCAGATCAGACATTCTATCGACCGCATTGTGTGGAGAAAAAGACAAGGCCTCCCGGAGTACTATGGTCAACTTCCCAGTTCATTTAAATAAATAAATAAATAAATAAATAAATAAATAAATAAATAAATAAAAATAAAAAATATGTATAAAAAAGTAAAAGAGGCACGGCTATTTGTCTGTGTATACGTATGCAGTTATATAATATTTTAAAAAGAAAAAGGTAAAGAAGTTGGAGTCTTTCTGACATCTGGTCGACCTCCACGGATTGGGGGAAAAAGACAAAGTGCCACCCGGTGTGCTGGTCGACCTCCCAGTCCATTTAAAAAAAAAATATATATATATATACATATGTATATATATACATATATACACATATACACATATATATATATGTATAAAGTAAAAGAGGCACACATAT
>NW_028227288.1:537871-554420 GCF_978045245.1 Mus caroli | reverse complement strand
AAAGACACAAACACTGTCATTAAATCCAACTTGCCTTCATGATCAAAGTTGTTTAGTCAATAGTACAAGAAGGAACATATGTCGAGGGCTGGTGATGGAGGTGGCTGGCCTTCATGAGACTTATTGTTCCAGGTTGCTTCTGTCTCTTCCCCTTCTTTTCCAGCTACTAGTGGATTAGAACTTAACTGAATCCAGTGCAGAAGGGTGAGGAGTCACTGAAAAGCCACCAGCAGCCTTGGCACACATATTTTTCTCTTGCTTTTTGTCTATTACTTCTTTATTATTTTTAGGAGGTGGGGGTCTTTCAAGACAGTGGTTCTCTGTGTAGCCCTGTCTTGGAACTCACTCTGTAGACCAGGATGGCCTGGCATGCACAAATCTGCCAGCCTCTGCCTCCAATGTGGTAGGATTAAAGGTGTGCCCCACCACTGCCCGGAAGTCTATTAATTTTAAATGCCAGGTGAGTCCATTCTTTTACATTTTTGGATTGGTTTGTTAGCTGATTGGATTTTATGTTGTTTCCCTGGAGGTGTACCACCTATACAAGCTCAGGAATGGAAAATAATTAAGTAAAGATCTCTGAAACACAAATCTGGGGCTGGTACTAGCTGGCCATGGAATCCTATACACACACATGGAGTATTAATTTACAAGCAGCTACATCCTTACCTGTGGGGGAGAGGGACATGAAAGAGTTTCCACAGCCTTTTTATTGGTGGTCTGGGTTAGGATTTCTTGTTTATTTCTTTGTTTGTTTGTTTGTGTGTTTGATTTTTTTTTTTTTTTTTTGAGACAGGTTTTCTCTGTGTAGCCTTGGCTGTCCTGGAACTCACTTTGTGGACCAGGCTGGACTTGAACTTAGAAATCTGCCTGCCTCTGCCTCCCAAGTGCTGGGATTAAAGGGGTGTTCCAGCATATCTGGCTTCCTTGTTTATTTCTAAAAATCCTTGGAAATATGATTTCTTAATCTGTGTACCCAGGACTAACACACATACACACATGCACACAAACATGGAGTGAGAGAGAAAGATAAGGAGGAATGACATGAAGTTTAGGAAAAAGAGATATTAATGGATTAATTTTACTTCTATACATAAATACACATGTTTTTTAAAAAATATTTTTTATTATGTATTTTCCTCAATTACATTTCCAATGCTATCCCAAAAGTCCCCCATACCCCCCCCCCCTTGTTTTCTTAAAGAGTAGATCTGAGGCAATTGTGGACCACACCTTTAGCCTCAGGCAGATTTCTGCATTCAAGGTCACCCTGGCTTAAGGAGTGACTTCCAAGTCAGCCAGGGCTACACAATGAATCCCTATCTGAGATATTTTTTTTTTATTTTGATTTTTTAATTTTTTTTTTTTTTTTTTTTTTTTTTTTTTTTTTTTTTGGTTTTTCGAGACAGGGTTTCTCTGTATAGCCCTGGCTGTCCTGGAACTCACTCTGTAGACCAGGCTGGCCTCGAACTCAGAAATCCGCCTGCCTCTGCCTCCCGAGTGCTGGGTTTTTTTTATTTTGAAACAGGGTTTCTCTGTGTAGTCCTGGAACTCACTTTGTGGACCTGGAATGACATGAATTTTAGGAAAAAGAGATATTAATGGATTAATATTACTTCTATACATACATACATACATACATATAATTATACATACACACATAATTTTTTCAAATAGAATTAGAGTAGACCTGAGGCAATTGTGGAACATACCTTTAACCTCGGGCAGATTTCTGTGTTCAAGGTCACCCTGGGTTACAGAGTTAGTGTCAAGTCAGCTAGGGCTACACAGAGAAACCGTATCTCAGTAAAAAGAAAAAAATAATAGAAAGAAAGAGAGAGAGAGACAGAGAGAGAGAGAGAGAGAGAGAGAGAGAGAGAGAGAGAGAGAGATTTAAAAAAAAAAAAACTTAGTCTGGGCAGTGGTGCTTTTAATCCCAGCATTTGGGAAGCAGAGGCAGACAGATTAATATGTTCAAGGCCATCATGGTCTACAGAGTGAGTTCCAGGACAGCCAGGGTTACAGAGAGAAAGTGCATCTTGAAAAAACAAAGCTATATTAAATAAATAAAATTTAAAAATTAAAAAATAGCCGGGACTGGTGGCACATACCTTTAATCCCAGCACTCCGGAGGCAGAGATGGGAAGATTTCTGGGTTCGAGGTCAGCCTAGTCTGCAAAGTGAGTTCCAGGACAGCCAGGGCTATACAGAGAAACCCTATTTCGTAAAACAAAAAATAAAATAAAATAAAATTAAATTAAAATTACAATTACAATTAAAAAGAATTAGAAAAAAAGATTACAGAAATCAAACATAAACCACTAGATGGCATGTAACCACAATTACAGCAGAAATATTGCACACACACACACACACACACACACACACACAAACTCTGTCATAAAATCGAATGTGCCTTCATGATCAAAGTTCAATAGTCAATACTGCTAGAAGAATCATACGTCTGAAAATAAAAGCCAGAACCTTTTCTGCTTTTGTTTTCTTTTGCCCCAAGATAGGGTTTCTCTTGATGTAGCCCTGGCATCCCTGCCTGGAACTTGCTCTGTAGGCTTGGGTAGCCTCAAACTCACAGAGGTCCTCTCTGCCTGCTTCTGCCACCTACACATCCAGGCAGAAGCTAGAATCTTTTTTTTTTTAACCTTCTTTTCTTTTATTTGTTTGTTTGTTATTATTACTATTAGTTTTCAATGTAAGTGTGTGTGTATGTGCTCTATCTGCTGCCTAGATGACTGCATGACAGAAGAAGGCACCAGAACCTAGGTGAATCCACCATGCAGTTCCTGAAAATTAATTAAAAGAAAAAAAAAAAAAAAGGAAATTCAAATCACATAGCAAGGAAAATTAATTAAAAAAAAGAAAGGAAATTCAAATCACATAGCAAGTAGAAATCTGCACAGCTGTCAGAGTGCTATTTAAGGCTTACTGTAAATAATAAAAATTGTTATGTGTCTTTTATCCAAAAACAGAAGGGAGGTGGTGTGCCTGCATATGGAAGGTGACAAGTGGGTGGCAGCCCTCTTGTCCTCTGACTGACATCTATCCTCATAAAGATGGAGGTGGCTGACTGTCACGTGACCTAATGCTCAAGGTAGCTTTTGTGTCCAGCCTCTAGGTGGCCTAGTTTGCATGTGCAGAAAGGTGAGGAGGCTCCCTAAAGCAGCCAGAACTCTTGACCATCCACAGACAGCCTCATACTGTCTTTTGTTATACTTTTAATTGCCAGACTCTGAATTGGTCAGTCTAAATTCTTTTGGTTTAATTAAATTATAATTAAAATGCATAATAAATGAAAAATATAACCAGTCATTCTGAAACTCCTTTTGTGTAACTCAGACTGTAGAATAAGCTAGCTGCAAAGTTACAGTGATCCACCTCCCTCTGCCAGCACTGCCACAACCACTGCCTGTCAAAAGCAAAAATCATAAAAAGGAAGAGGGGAGAGGGAACAAAAATAAGAAGATAAGAATCGTAGCCGGTCATAGTGGTATACAACTTTCATGCCAGCATTTGAAAAGCAGAGGCAGGCTCTTACTGGATTGAGGCCTACAAAGTGTCTTCAAGACAGCCAGGGCTGCTTACACTAAGAAACTATATATGAAAAGAATAAATTTAAGAAAGAAAAAAAAAAGAAAAGAAAGAAAGAAAGAAAGAATGGAAGGAAGGAAGGAAGGAAGGGAGAGGGGGGAACAGAGAGAGGGGGCAGAAGAAAAAAAGAAAGAAAAAAAGAAAAAGAGAAACAGGCAGACTTAGGAGGTAGTGTTACTTGATTGGAGATATCATTTCTCTGTGTAGGCAGGCAGGCAGGCAGGCAGACAGCCATAGTTGTTTGCTTTAGTTTAGCTTGGTTTGGTTTTCAGGAAGTGTTGCCGAGGTCATACACAAGCACAGGCCCAAGAAATAAATAAATAAATAAGAAACACACATCTGGGGGGGGGCTAGCTTGGCCATGGAGTCACACACACACACACACACACACACACACACACACACACACACTAATAAAATCAGGACATCCAGTGTCTTGGCCATCAATAGTGTGACATTCATGTCTTAAATTGCAAACCAGAAAGTCAGTTGCCCACGTACAAGTCTCTTTCTTCCAAGTAAGATGTCAGTTCCCAGGGAGGTCTTGGGAACTTACACTTTACTCTCTCACACCCTACTCAAAATAGAAGTCTGATTCTAAGTAGTCTGTGCACTGAATCGGTGGTGTGGGTGTCTCTCTTGTGTTAGGGCAGGGCGGGGGTTCCATCCCCAGTGCAGGTTCTAGGAGCAAATGCCAGAGAAGTATACACATGTGCGGGTGTAGGAAATGCTGCTGGGTGGTCAGTTTGAGTCCAAGCCTATTGCAGATAACTATAGAACAAAGGAAGCAGTTCGATTGGCTTCTATCTTGATTGGTTTCTGAGGACACATCCAAGGAGAATATGTAATCAATTCTGGCAGTAACAGCAGAAACAAGCTGTGAGAAAGTGTCCTTATAATAGTAGTTAACAGCACAAAATGGCAGGCTAGCCAGGTAAGAGGTTACCTAGCCCTTATCTAATCTGAAGTAGGCCTTCACATTCCATCTAGGCCTTACTCTTTTACCTATATTTTAACAGCCAGCAGCTTTGCCCTCTGAGCACAGGCATGTATAGATCAATGAATATCTTTCTCTGTATTCATTTATTTATGAGAGACAAAGTCTCTGTACATGGTGCAAAAACATACAAGACAGACCAGGCCGGCCACTCAATAATTTCTGCAGGCATGTGATGGAGGTAGGGTGGGCAAGTGGCATCCAAACTGTGTGAGCAGTTCCATGCCACTTAGTTATCATTATTTGTTTTATGTATGTATGTATGTATGTATGTATGTATGTATGTATGTATGTATGTATGTGTGTGATTACTTAGTTAGTTTCGTATTTAATTGAACCAGGGTTATTTGGGGGGGGGGGGGAGGAAATTTTTTTCTATATATACAAGCAATTGTAATTTGTTATAGTGTCCCTCCCTTTTGTGAAGTTTGGATTGGGTTTTGCTTGGGATTGTTTGTTTGTTTGTTTGTTTGTTTGTTTTTCCAGACAGGGTTTCTCTGTGTAGCCCGGGCTGTCCTGGAACTCACTCTGTAGACCAGGCTGGCCTCCAATTCAGAAATCTGCCTGCCTCTGCCTCCCAAGTGCTCCCAAAGGCATGTGCCACCACTGCTCTGCTGTACTATTTAAACAGCCCACCCCACCCCACCCCAAAAAAAAGAGCAACAGCAAAACTTTACTGACTGCATATCCAATCCAACCACTCCCAGCTAACTTAGGTAATGTGCGTTTCTGTGCCAGTTGATTTTATATATATATAAATACTGTGTGTGTGTTTGTGTGAAATACAATACAATAAAATAAAATTAAGATGCTCAATTTCTTCACAAGCTTTGTTTTATTTTATTTTTGAAGGTTTTATTTATTTTTTTATTTATATGAGTACACTGCAGCTGTCTTCCAACACACACCAGAAGTGTGCATCGGATTCCAAAGTCACCATGTGGTTTGTGGGAATTGAACTCAGGACCTCTGGAAGAACAGTCAACGCTCTTCAGACCTTCACACACGTTTTATTTTATTAAGCATTAAACATGAAGTAGAAATCATTTAGATATTGTCCAGATTGGCCTTACCAATTCCTAAATTGCTGGCAGGGTGAGGCTTCTAGTGAAAGTCTTCTAGTGAGCGGAGGCTTCCTCTTTCTGTTGGGGTGTGTTATCAACTCCATTACCATTTCCAAAGATCTCGGTGTGAGCCTATTGTTTGGTTCAGTCGGTTGCCAGAGCAAATGTGGACCTGAAAGGACAGTGAGTTCAGAGAATTCACACTGAAATCATCACTCAGGGACTTGAGGCAGAAAACTAGCCAGCCAGCCTCTGGATAGACATGGCTCAGCAGTTCAGAGAACCAGACCATCGCAAATAGTTCACAGACTTGCAGATCCCTTCCCCCCACCCCACCCCTCCCCCAGCCCCACCCAAACATAGGGAGAGAAGGCAGTGAGGGGGAGGGGGAGGTGTTGTGAGAGAATTTAGATAGCTGGAGATTTCATTCATTTACTTCTTTTATTGAGTGTATGGTGAAAGAGGGAAAATGGCTCAAAAGGGAGGGAGGGCAGACCATCTTCCCATGCTGGGATCATTCATGCTTTAAGAAGGAATGCAGGAGGCTGGAGGCTCAGCGGTTAAGAGCCTTGACTGCTCTTCTGAAGATCAGGAGTTCAAATCCCAGCAACCACATAGTGGTTCACAACCACCCAGAATGAGATCTGGTGCCCTCTTCTGGTATGTCTGAAAACTGCTACAGTGTACTTACCTATAATAAATGAATCTGAAGAAGGGGGAGGAGGGGAAGGGGGAAGGCAGCCAGTCAGTCCAAAGGTGCTGGTGTGCACTCTAGGTGCTTTATCAAAAAGCCTTTAGTTCTGCTCTCCCATTTGATTCCCAAAAAGCAGTCTTGGAACCCTGTGCAGAGATAGATAGAAATGGCAACCACAGCAAACAAGCTAGTTTGTGAGTGAGTGAGTGAGTGAGTGAGTGTGTGAGCAGAGCAAGAGAGCTGGATGGCAAAACACACAAAGCCAAAAGAAATGTCTGTCAAGTTTGGCCCCACAAAACAAAGCAAGCTCACATACATTCCCTGAGACTCATCCCTGGCTACAGGGAGTGTGATGTCTCTGAGTATTTTTGGAAGAAAGAAAGAGAGAGAGAGAGAGAGAGAGAGAGAGAGAGAAAGAAAGAAGAAAGAGAGAAAGAAAGAAAGAAAGAAAGAAAGAAATAAGAAAGAAAGAAAGAAAGAAAGAAAGAAAGAAAGAAAGAAAGAAAGAAAGAAAGAAAGAAAATATTTTAAAAAATATTATTTGGAAAAAAATATTACTTGAAAAAATCATATTTCCAGGAAAAATATTCCTTGGAAATATGATTTCTTTAATCTGTGTACCCAAGACTAACACACACACACACACATGCACACAAACATGGAGCTACTAGTGGAATAGAACTTAACTGAATCCAGTGCAGAAGGGTGAGGATTCACTGAAAAGCCACCAGCAGCCTTGGCACACATGTTTTTCTCTTGCTTTTTGTCTATTACTTCTTTATTATTTTTAGGATGTGGGGGTCTTTCAAGACAGTGTTTCTCTGTGTAGCCCTGGGTGTCTTGGAACTCACTCTGTAGACCAGGATGGCCTGGCATGCACAAATCTGCCAGCCTCTGCCTCCAATGTGGTAGGATTAAAGGTGTGCCCCAACACTGCCCGGAAGTCTATTACTTTTAAATGCCAGATGAGTCCATTCTTTTACATTTTTGGGTTGGTTTGTTAGCTGATTTGATTTTATGTTGTTTCCCTGGAGGTGTACAACCTACACAAGCTCAGGCACGGAAAATAAATAAATAAAGATCTCTGAAACACAAATCTGGGGCTGGTACTAGCTGGCCATGGAATCATATACACACACATGGAGTATTAACTTACAAGCAGCTACATCCTTACCTGTGGAGGAGAGGGACATGAACCAGTTATCACAGCCGTTTTATTGGTGGTGAGGGTTAGGATTTCTTGTTTATTTCTTTGTTTGTTTGATTTCTTTTTTTTTTTTTTTTTTTTGAGACAGGGTTTCTCTGTGTAGCCTTGGCTGTCTTGGAACTCACCTTGTGGACCAGACTGGCCTTGAACTTAGAAATCTGCCTGCCTCTGCCTCCCAAGTGCTGGGATTAAAGGGGTGCTCCACCACACCCGGTTTCCTTGTTTATTTCTAAGAATCCTTGGAAATATGATTTCTTTAATCTGTGTACCCAAGACTAACACACACACACACATGCACACAAACATGGAGTAAGAGAGAAAGATAAGGAGGAATGACATGAATTTTACTTACACACACACACAAAAAAGAATTAGAAAATTTTAAAGAAATTACACACAAGCCCACTAGATTGCAAGTAACAGTAATCACAGCAGAAATATTGCACACACACACACACACACACACACACACAAACACACACACACTTAAAAAGACACAAACACTGTCATTAAATCCAACTTGCCTTCATGATCAAAGTTGTTTAGTCAATAGTACAAGAAGGAACATATGTCGAGGGCTGGTGATGGAGGTGGCTGGCCTTCATGAGACTTATTGTTCCAGGTTGCTTCTGTCTCTTCCCCTTCTTTTCCAGCTACTAGTGGATTAGAACTTAACTGAATCCAGTGCAGAAGGGTGAGGAGTCACTGAAAAGCCACCAGCAGCCTTGGCACACATATTTTTCTCTTGCTTTTTGTCTATTACTTCTTTATTATTTTTAGGAGGTGGGGGTCTTTCAAGACAGTGGTTCTCTGTGTAGCCCTGTCTTGGAACTCACTCTGTAGACCAGGATGGCCTGGCATGCACAAATCTGCCAGCCTCTGCCTCCAATGTGGTAGGATTAAAGGTGTGCCCCACCACTGCCCGGAAGTCTATTAATTTTAAATGCCAGGTGAGTCCATTCTTTTACATTTTTGGATTGGTTTGTTAGCTGATTGGATTTTATGTTGTTTCCCTGGAGGTGTACCACCTATACAAGCTCAGGAATGGAAAATAATTAAGTAAAGATCTCTGAAACACAAATCTGGGGCTGGTACTAGCTGGCCATGGAATCCTATACACACACATGGAGTATTAATTTACAAGCAGCTACATCCTTACCTGTGGGGGAGAGGGACATGAAAGAGTTTCCACAGCCTTTTTATTGGTGGTCTGGGTTAGGATTTCTTGTTTATTTCTTTGTTTGTTTGTTTGTGTGTTTGATTTTTTTTTTTTTTTTTTGAGACAGGTTTTCTCTGTGTAGCCTTGGCTGTCCTGGAACTCACTTTGTGGACCAGGCTGGACTTGAACTTAGAAATCTGCCTGCCTCTGCCTCCCAAGTGCTGGGATTAAAGGGGTGTTCCAGCATATCTGGCTTCCTTGTTTATTTCTAAAAATCCTTGGAAATATGATTTCTTAATCTGTGTACCCAGGACTAACACACATACACACATGCACACAAACATGGAGTGAGAGAGAAAGATAAGGAGGAATGACATGAAGTTTAGGAAAAAGAGATATTAATGGATTAATTTTACTTCTATACATAAATACACATGTTTTTTAAAAAATATTTTTTATTATGTATTTTCCTCAATTACATTTCCAATGCTATCCCAAAAGTCCCCCATACCCCCCCCCTTGTTTTCTTAAAGAGTAGATCTGAGGCAATTGTGGACCACACCTTTAGCCTCAGGCAGATTTCTGCATTCAAGGTCACCCTGGCTTAAGGAGTGACTTCCAAGTCAGCCAGGGCTACACAATGAATCCCTATCTGAGATATTTTTTTTTTATTTTGATTTTTTAATTTTTTTTTTTTTTTTTTTTTTTTTTTTTTTTGGTTTTTCGAAACAGGGTTTCTCTGTATAGCCCTGGCTGTCCTGGAACTCACTCTGTAGACCAGGCTGGCCTCGAACTCAGAAATCCGCCTGCCTCTGCCTCCCGAGTGCTGGGTTTTTTTTATTTTGAAACAGGGTTTCTCTGTGTAGTCCTGGAACTCACTTTGTGGACCTGGAATGACATGAATTTTAGGAAAAAGAGATATTAATGGATTAATATTACTTCTATACATACATACATACATACATATAATTATACATACACACATAATTTTTTCAAATAGAATTAGAGTAGACCTGAGGCAATTGTGGAACATACCTTTAACCTCGGGCAGATTTCTGTGTTCAAGGTCACCCTGGGTTACAGAGTTAGTGTCAAGTCAGCTAGGGCTACACAGAGAAACCGTATCTCAGTAAAAAGAAAAAAATAATAGAAAGAAAGAGAGAGAGAGACAGAGAGAGAGAGAGAGAGAGAGAGAGAGAGAGAGAGAGATTTAAAAAAAAAAAAACTTAGTCTGGGCAGTGGTGCTTTTAATCCCAGCATTTGGGAAGCAGAGGCAGACAGATTAATATGTTCAAGGCCATCATGGTCTACAGAGTGAGTTCCAGGACAGCCAGGGTTACAGAGAGAAAGTGCATCATGAAAAAACAAAGCTATATTAAATAAATAAAATTTAAAAATTAAAAAATAGCCGGGACTGGTGGCACATACCTTTAATCCCAGCACTCCGGAGGCAGAGATGGGAAGATTTCTGGGTTCGAGGTCAGCCTAGTCTGCAAAGTGAGTTCCAGGACAGCCAGGGCTATACAGAGAAACCCTATTTCGTAAAACAAAAAATAAAATAAAATAAAATTAAATTAAAATTACAATTACAATTAAAAAGAATTAGAAAAAAAGATTACAGAAATCAAACATAAACCACTAGATGGCATGTAACCACAATTACAGCAGAAATATTGCACACACACACACACACACACACACACACACAAACTCTGTCATAAAATCGAATGTGCCTTCATGATCAAAGTTCAATAGTCAATACTGCTAGAAGAATCATACGTCTGAAAATAAAAGCCAGAACCTTTTCTGCTTTTGTTTTCTTTTGCCCCAAGATAGGGTTTCTCTTGATGTAGCCCTGGCATCCCTGCCTGGAACTTGCTCTGTAGGCTTGGGTAGCCTCAAACTCACAGAGGTCCTCTCTGCCTGCTTCTGCCACCTACACATCCAGGCAGAAGCTAGAATCTTTTTTTTTTTAACCTTCTTTTCTTTTATTTGTTTGTTTGTTATTATTACTATTAGTTTTCAAAGTATGTGTGTGTGTATGTGCTCTATCTGCTGCCTAGATGACTGCATGACAGAAGAAGGCACCAGAACCTAGGTGAATCCACCATGCAGTTCCTGAAAATTAATTAAAAGAAAAAAAACAAAAAAAGGAAATTCAAATCACATAGCAAGTAGAAATCTGCACAGCTGTCAGAGTGTTATTTAAGGCTTACTGTAAATAATAAAAATTGTTATGTGTCTTTTATCCAAAAACAGAAGGGAGGTGGTGTGCCTGCATATGGAAGGTGACAAGTGGGTGGCAGCCATCTTGTCCTCTGACTGACATCTATCCTCATAAAGATGGAGGTGGCTGACTGTCACGTGACCTAATGCTCAAGGTAGCTTTTGTGTCCAGCCTCTAGGTGGCCTAGTTTGCATGTGCAGAAAGGTGAGGAGGCTCCCTAAAGCAGCCAGAACCCTTGACCATCCACAGACAGCCTCACACTGTCTTTTGTTATACTTTTAAATGCCAGACTCTGAATTGGTCAGTCTAAATTCTTTTGGTTTAATTAAATTATAATTAAAATGCATAATAAATGAAAAATATAACCAGTCATTCTGAAACCCCTTTTGTGTAACTCAGACTGTAGAATAAGCTAGCTGCAAAGTTACAGTGATCCACCTCCCTCTGCCAGCACTGCCACAACCACTGCCTGTCAAAAGCAAAAATCATAAAAAGGAAGAGGGGAGAGGGAACAAAAATAAGAAGATAAGAATCGCCGGGCGGTGGTGGCGCACGCCTTTAATCCCAGCACTTGGGAGGCAAAGGCAGGCAGATTTCTGAGTTCGAGGCCAGCCTGGTCTACAAAGTGAGTTCCAGGACAGCCAGGGCTACACAGAGAAACTCTGTCTCGAAAAACCAAAAAAAAAAAAAAAAAAAAAGAAGAAGATAAGAATCGTAGCCGGTCATAGTGGTATACAACTTTCATGCCAGCATTTGAAAAGCAGAGGCAGGCTCTTACTGGATTGAGGCCTACAAAGTGTCTTCAAGACAGCCAGGGCTGCTTACACTAAGAAACTATGTATGAAAAGAATAAATTTAAGAAAGAAAAAGAAAAAGAAAAGAAAGAAAAAAAAAGAAAAGAAAGAAAGAAAGAAAGAAAGAAAGAAAGAAAGAAAGAAAGGAAGGAAGGAAGGAAGGAAGGAAGGAAGGAAGGAAGGAAAGAAGGAAGGAAGGAAGGAAGAAAGGGAGAGGGGGGAACAGAGAGAGGGAGCAGAAGAAAAAAAGAAAGAAAAAAAAGAAAAAGAGAAACAGGCGTCTTTAGGAGTTAGTGTTACTTGATTGGAGATATCATTTCTCTGTGTAGGCAGGCAGGCAGGCAGACAGCCATAGTTGTTTGCTTTAGTTTAGCTTGGTTTGGTTTTCAGGAAGTGTTGCCGAGGTCATACACAAGCACAGGCCCAAGAAATAAATAAATAAATAAATAAATAAATAAATAAATAAATAAGAAACACACATCTGGGAGGGGGGGGGCTAGCTTGGCCATGGAGTCACACACACACACACACACACACACACACACACACACACACACTAATAAAATCAGGACATCCAGTGTCTTGGCCATCAATAGTGTGACATTCATGTCTTAAATTGCAAACCAGAAAGTCAGTTGCCCACGTACAAGTCTCTTTCTTCCAAGTAAGATGTCAGTTCCCAGGGAGGCCTTGGGAACTTACACTTTACTCACTCACACCCTACTCAAAATAGAAGTCTGATTCTAAGTAGTCTGTGCACTGAATCGGTGGTTTGGGTGTCTCTCTTGTGTTGGGGCAGGGCGGGGGTTCCATCCCCAGTGCAGGTTCTAGGAGCAAATGCCAGAAAAGTATACACATGTTGCAGATAACTATAGAATAAAGGAAGCAGTTCGATTGGCTTCTATCTTGATTGGTTTCTGAGGACACATCCAAGGAGAATATGTAATCAATTCTGGCAGTAACAGCAGAATGGCAGGCTAGCCAGGTAAGAGGTTACCTAGCCCTTATCTAATCTGAAGTAGGCCTTCACATTCCATCTAGGCCTTAATAGTTTCCTCAGTCCTTAACATTCCATCTAGGCCTTACTCATTTACCTATACCTTAACAGACAGCAGCTTTGCCCTCTGAGCCATCGAACAGGCATGTATAGATCAATGAATATCTTTCTCTGTATTCATTTATTTATGAGAGACAAAGTCTCTGTACATGGTGCAAAAACATACAAGACAGACCAGGCCGGCCACTCAATAATTTCTGCAGGCATGTGATGGAGGTGGCATCCAAACTGTGTAAGCAGTTCCATGCCACGTAGTTATCATTATTTGTTTTATGTATGTATGTTTGTATGTGTGAGATTACTTAGTTAGTTTCGTATTTAATTGAACCAGGGTTATTTGGGGGGGGGGAGGAAATTTTTTTCTATATATACAAGCAATTGTAATTTGTTATAGTGTCCCTCCCTTTTGTGAAGTTTGGATTGGGTTTTGCTTGGGATTGTTTGTTTGTTTGTTGGTTGGTTTTTCCAGACAGGGTTTCTCTGTGTAGCCCGGGCTGTACTGGAATTCACTCTGTAGACCAGGCTGGCCTCCAATTCAGAAATCTGCCTGCCTCTGCCTTCCAAGTGCTCCCAAAGGCATGTGCCACCACTGCTCTGCTGTACTATTTAAACAGCCCACCCCCCCCCCCAAAAAAAAAGAGCAACAGCAAAACTGCAAATGTTCCTTCCTTCTCTGCATATCCAATCCAACCACTTCCAGCTAACTTAGGTAATGTGCGTTTCTGTGCCAGTTGATTATATATATATATATATATATATATATATATATATATATATATATAAAATACTGTGTGTGTGTGAAATACAATACAATAAAATAAAATTAAGATGCTCAATTTCTTCACAAGCTTTGTTTTATTTTATTTTTGAAGGTTTTATTTATTTTTTTATTTATATGAGTACACTGCAGCTGTCTTCCAACACACACCAGAAGTGTGCATCGGATTCCAAAGTCACCATGTGGTTCGTGGGAATTGAACTCAGGACCTCTGGAAGAACAGTCAACGCTCTTCAGACCTTCACACACGTTTTATTTTATTAAGCATTAAACATGAAGTAGAAATCATTTAAATATTGTCCAGATTGGCCTTACCAATTCCTAAATTGCTGGCAGGGTGAGGCTTCTAGTGAAAGTCTTCTAGTGAGCGGAGGCTTCCTCTTTCTGTTGGGGTGTGTTATCAACTCCATTACCATTTCCAAAGATCTCGGTGTGAGCCTATTGTTTGGTTCAGTCGGTTGCCAGAGCAAATGTGGACCTGAAAGGACAGTGAGTTCAGAGAATTCACACTGAAATCATCACTCGGGGACTTGAGGCAGAAAACTAGCCAGCCAGCCTCTGGATAGACATGGCTCAGCAGTTCAGAGAACCAGACCATCGCAAATAGTCCACAAACCTGCAGGGACGACTTGCAGATCCCTTCCCCCCACCCCACCCCTCCCCCAGCCCCACCCAAACATAGGGAGAGAAGGCAGTGAGGGGGAGGGGGAGGTGTTGTGAGAGAATTTAGATAGCTCGAACAAATAGCTGGAGACTTCATTCATTTACTTCTTTTATTGAGCATATGGTGAAAGAGGGAAAATGGCTCAAAAGGGAGGGAGGGAGGGAGGGAGGGAGGGCAGACCATCTTCCCATGCTGGGATCATTCATGCTTTAAGAAGGAATGCAGGAGGCTGGAGGCTCAGCGGTTAAGAGCCCTGACTGCTCTTCTGAAGATCATGAGTTCAAATCCCAGCAACCACATAGTGGTTCACAACCACCCACAATGAGATCTGGTGCCCTCTTCTGGTGTGTCTGAAAACTGCTACAGTGTACTTACCTATAATAAATGAATCTGAAGAAGGGGGAGGAGGGGGAGGGGGAAGGCAGCCAGTCAGTCCAAAGGTGCTGGTGTGCACTCTAGGTGCTTTATCAAAAAGCCTTTAGTTCTGCTCTCCCATTTGATTCCCAAAAAGCAGTCTTGGAACCCTGTGCAGAGATAGATAGAAATGGCAACCACAGCAAACAAGCTAGTTAGTGAGTGAGTGAGTGAGTGAGTGAGTGAGTGAGTGAGCAGAGCAAGAGAGCTGGCTGGCAAAACACACAAAGCCAAAAGAAATGTCTGTCAAGTTTGGCCCCACAAAACAAAGCAAGCTCACATACATTCCCTGAGACTCATCCCTGGCTACAGGGAGTGTGATGTCCCTGAGTATTTTTGGAAGAAAGAAAGAAAGAAAGAAAGAAAGAGAGAGAGAGAGAGAGAGAGAGTGTGTGTGGGTTATGAAAAACAGAAAGGCAGGAGGAATTGGCTGACGGACCTCCTTATCTGAAAGAAAGAAAAGAGAAAGAGAAATGAAGCAATATAGATGTAGCCCAGTATTTTATTTTTTCCTCAGATTAAGAAAAGTAATCTTTACAAAAATCTAGCCATATCACTGTAACCTTCATCCATTCCGTTGAGATACCCGAGAGATACCTGACACCCCACAAACACCCAAATCGGAAACAAAAGAAACCTCCCAGACCAGCCAACTAATTGGTCCAACTAATTTCAAATGAATAAATGAAACCGGGCCAACTAGTTGATCTCATTATGTCTAATAATAATAATAGTAGTAGTAGTAGTAGTAGTAGTAGTAGTAGTAGTAGTAGTAATAATAATGCCAGGCAGTGGTGCAGCACACCTTTACTCCCAGCACTTGTGAGGCAGACAGAGGCAGGAGGATTTCTGAGTTTGATTGAGGCCAGAGTTGTCTACAAAGTGAGTTCCTGGGCAGCCAAGACTACACAGAGAAACACTGTCTCGGGGGAAAAAGAAAAAAGCAAGCAAGCAAGCAAGCAAGCAAGCAAGCAAGCAAGCAAGCAAGCAAGCAAGCAAACAAACAGCAGACAGACCACTATTTACAAGTTACCCATTTTTGGAATATATATGAAAAGAAAATCCTTTTTGCCAGCTGACTTACCAGTTTTGTTAAAGGAAGAAAACAGAAAAGTCAGATCATCAACCTAAGGATTTTAAGATGGGCTGGAGAGATGGCTTAGTGGTTAAGAGCACCGATTGCCCCCCTCCACACACACACACACAAAAATTAAAAAAAAAAGCCGGGCGTGGTGGCGCACGCCTTTAATCCCAGCACTCCGGAGGCAGAGGCAGGCAGATTTCTGAGTTCAAGGCCAGCCTGGTCTACAAAGTGAGGTCCAGGACAGCCAGGTCTATTAAAAAAAAAAAAAAGTGTGTGTGTGTCCCCGCATATATATATATATATATATATATATATATATATATATATATATATAAATATATAAATAAATAAATAAATAAATATAACATCCTTTTAAAATTAAAAAAGGAAAACAAACAAAACTCGAGTAAGGATAACTGGTCGACCTTCAATTTATTCCGCAAAACAAAACAAAAGGAAAATCAGAAAAGAAATCCAGATCAGACATTCTATCGACCGCATTGTGTGGAGAAAAAGACAAGGCCTCCCGGAGTACTATGGTCAACTTCCCAGTTCATTTAAATAAATAAATAAATAAATAAATAAATAAATAAATAAATAAATAAAAATAAAAAATATGTATAAAAAAGTAAAAGAGGCACGGCTATTTGTCTGTGTATACGTATGCAGTTATATAATATTTTAAAAAGAAAAAGGTAAAGAAGTTGGAGTCTTTCTGACATCTGGTCGACCTCCACGGATTGGGGGAAAAAGACAAAGTGCCACCCGGTGTGCTGGTCGACCTCCCAGTCCATTTAAAAAAAA
>NW_028227288.1:500371-532871 GCF_978045245.1 Mus caroli | reverse complement strand
GGGGGTGCTCTATCTGCTGCCTAGATGACTGCATATCAGAAGAAGGCACCAGAAAATAGGTGAAGCCACCATGCAGTTCCTGAAAATTAATTAAAAAAAAAAAAAAAGGAAATTCAAATCACATAGTAGGTAGATATCTGCGCAGCTGTCAGAGTGCTGTTTAAGGCTTACTGTAAATAATAAAAATTGTTATGTGTCTTTTATCCAAAAACAGAAGGGAGGTGGTGTACCTGCATATCTGTTCCTTTCTACTTCCTTGTTCTGTCACTAATTTGCATATTGACCTCAAGAAGATGGAAGGCGACAAGTGGGTGGCAGCCATCTTGTCCTCTGACTGACATCTGTCCTCATAAAGATGGAGGTGGCTGGCTGTCACGTGACCTACTGCTCAAGGTAGCTTTTGTTTCCAGCCTCTAGGTGGCCTAGTTTGCATATGCAGAAAGGTGAGGAGGCTCCCTAAAGCAGCCTGAACCCTTGACCATCCACAGACAGCCTCATACTTTTTGGTTATACTTTTAAACGCCAGACTCTGAATTGGTCAGTCTAAATTCTTTTGGTTTAATCAAATTTTAATTAAAATGCATAAAAAACGAAAAATATAACCAGTCATTCTGGAACCCCTTTTGTGTAACTCAGACTGTAGAATAAGCTAGCTGCAAAGTTACAGTGATCCACCTCCCTCTGCCAGCACCACCACCACCACTGCCTGGCAAAAGCAAAAATCACAAAAAGGAAGGGTGGGGGGGGGGGGGACAAAAATAAGAAGATAAGAATCGTAGCAGGTCATAGTGGTGTACAACTTTCATGCCAGCATTTGAAAAACAGAGGCAGGCTCTTAAAGGATTGAGGCCTACAAAGTGTCTTCAAGACAGCCAGGGCTGCTTACACTAAGAAACTATGTATGAAAAGAATAAATTTAAGAAAGAAAGAAAGAAAGAAAGAAAGAAAGAAAGAAAGAAAGAAAGAAAGAAAGAAAGGTATTTTCCAAAAAAAAAAAAAAACATTAGTCCGGGCAGTGGTGGCACATGCTTTTAATCCCAGCATTTGGGAAGCAGAGGCAGACAGATTAATGTGTTCAAGGCCATCCTGGTCTACAGAGTAAGTTCCAGGACAGCCAGGGTTACACAGAGAAACCGCATTGTGAAAAAAATAAATAAATAAACTAAATAAATAAAATTTAAAAATTAAAAAAATAGCCAGGAGTGGTGGCACACGCCTTTAATCCCAGCACTAGGGAGGCAGAGATGGGAGGATTTCTGAGTTCGGGGCCAGCCTGGTCTGCAAACTGAATTCCAAAACAGACAGGGCTATACAGAGAAACCCTGTCCAAAAAACCAAAAATAAAATAAAATAAAATATAAAATAAAATAAAATAAAACTAAAAGAATTAGAAAAAAGATTACAGAATCAATCATAAGCCCACTACATGGCAAGTAACCGCAATCACAGCAGAAATATTATACACACACACACACACACACACACACACACACGCTGCTCTGTACTTGCTCTGTAGGCTTGGGTAGCCTCAAACTCACAGAGGTCCTCTCTGCTTGCCTGCCGGCCTGCCTGCTTCTGCCACCCACACAGCCGGGCAGAAGACAGAATCTCTTTCTCCCTCTTATTTATATATTTATTTATTTGTTTGCTTACTTGCTTGCTTGCTTGCTTGCGTGTTTGTTATTATTACTATTAGTTTTCAATGTAAATTTGTGTGTTTGCTCTATCTGCTGCCTATATGATTACATGCCAGAAGGGGGCACCAGAACCTAGGACAAGTCACCATGCAGATCCTGAGAATTAATTAAAAAAAAAAAAAAGGAAATTCTAATCACATAGAAGGTAGATATCTGAGAGGCTGTCAGAGTGCTTTTTAAGGCTTATGGTAAATAAGAAAAATTGTGTGTCTTTTACCAAACAACAGAAGGGAAGGGAGATGGTGCACCTCCATATCTGTTGTCTACATGTCTACTTCCTTGTTTTGTCACTTGGTTGCACATTGACACATTGACCTCACCATGCTGAAAGGCGACATGTGGGTGGCAGCCAAGACTAACACACATACACACATGCACACAAACATGGAGTGAGAGAGAAAGATAAGGAGGAATGACATTAATTTTAGGAAAAAGAGATATTAATGGATAAATATTATTTCTATACATACATACACACGTTTTTTAAAAATATTTTTATTACGTATTTTCCTCAATTACATTTCCAATGCTATCCCAAAAGTCCCCTGTACCCTCCCGCCCCTTGTTTATTAAAGAGAGAATTAGTGGAGAGCTAAGTCAATTGTGGACCACACCTTTAGCCTCAGGAGGATTTCTGCATTCAAGGTCACCCTGCCTTACAGAGTGACTTCCAAGTCAGGCAGGTCTACACAAAGAAACCCTATCTGAGAAAAATAATAATAATTGAAAGAAAGAAAGAAAGAAAGAAAGGAAGGAAGGAAGGAAGGAAGGAAGGAAGGAAGGAAGGAAGGAAGAAAGAAAGGAAGGAAGGAAGAAAATATTTTTAAAAATATTGTTTGGAAAATATATTACTTGAAGAAATCATATTTCCAGGAAAAAATATTCCTTGGAAATATGATTTCTTTAATCTGTGTACCCAAGACTAACACACACACACACATGCACACAAACATGGAGTGAGAGAGAAAGATATGGAGGAATGACATGAATTCAACTTTACAAAAAAAAAAAAAAAGAATTAGAAAAAAATTAAAGAAATTACACACAAGCCCACTAGATGGCAAGTAACCACAATCACAGCAGAAATATTGCACACACACACACACACACACACACACACACACACACACACAAACTCTGTCATTAAATCCAATGTGCCTTCATGATCAAAGTTCTTTAGTCAATATTACTAGAAGAAAATTATGTCGGGGGCTGGTGAGATGGTTCAGTGGGGAAGAGCATTGACTGCTCTTCCAAATGTACTGAGTTCAAATCCCAGCACCCACATGGTGGCTCACAACCACCCATAATGTGATTTGGTACCCTCTTCTGGTGCATTTGAAGACAGCTACAGTGAACTTATACTAATAAATTAATCTCTGGCCTGAGCAAGTGGGTTTGGCTAGAGCAAGCAGAGGTCCTAAGTTCAATTCCCAACAATCACATGAAGGATCAAAACTCTTTAATAAAATCCAAATGGCCTTCCTTGTCAAACACTTACAGACAACAGGACTAAATAGATCATGTTTCTCACAATTCAAAAAAAAAAAAAAAAAATTGGCTGGGCAGTGGTGGTGCAGGCCTTTAATCCAGTGCCTGGAGTCAGAGGCAGGAAGATTTCTTAGTTAGAGGCCTTCCCCACTCTACAGAGTCACAAATAACCAAAAAAGAAAAAAGAAAGGACAGAAAAAGAAAAAAAGATAAGAAGAGAAAAGGAAAAGCAGAGTCAGGCTTTTACAGGTTTGAGGACAGCCGGGTCTACAAACTGTGTCCAAGACCACCAGGAGATCTGTTCTGCCTGCCTCTGCCATCCCCACAGCAGGAGACAGAGACTGAGTCTTACAGCCAAACCTACTCTAAATTGAAAAAACAAGCAAACAAACAAACAAACAAACTTGAAGCAATTCATCAGGAGACTGGTGTCCACTGAACTTTAGTTTTTTTCCCCAAGCATCAACCAGGGGTAAAATTGTTCATTATCTTTCAAAACACTGGAGTCTCCTAACAGAACACATGGAGCTTTAAAAGAGTTTCTCCCCTCAGAGGAACCAAGGATGTTTGAAACAATTTCAACAGCCTTTCATGCATGTCTTAGCACTCTGACTATGGAGGCTATTGGAGAAAGTTACAGCAGTGGATACTACAGAAACAAGGAGAGTAAGGGACCAGGATTATTTTCAACACTATATTTCTTTTCTTACATTATAAAATAGAAAATAATTTATTTTTTGGAGAAAATCTTGGGAGTTACCATTACAAAAATGAAATTTGGAGTTCCTGTAAACTATGTTAAGTCTTTGAACTTTCTCATGGCATATACGTAGGGCTGCCTGTGACATGTGGTACCCTGACTCTAAATGGACATGACTACATCCATCGCTTAGAGAAAATACAAAGACCAGTTCTGAAGTAGCCTTAAAAGAGTGCCCTTTGCTTTAGCAAGGGGACTGTGCAATTAGAGCCATGAGTTCCATGAATATGACTTTCTTATCGCATAATTTTTTAGAGAATGTAGTACCCACCCATGATCATGTAACATTACAATTGTGAAACAACATTAATACATTCGAGAATTAACATCACCCAATAAAAGGCATATCTTCAAATATTGAGTCAAAATCTGAAAATCAAAACAGTAAATAGAGAGAATACATTAAAAATCAATCACTTAATTTGAAAACCTTGAAAACAATAACGGCCTGCTGCTGTTTCTTCAAAGGCTTGTGAACTTTTTCTGAGTGGTTAGGAAATACAGAAGAGCAAAATGGAAGACATGATTTGGACTTACAGTCTTTCCTGTGTTTTTTTTTTTTTTTTTTTTTTTTTTTTTTTTTTAATGAGCCACACAAGAGTACTTATGTAAAAGTTGGCGCATGCCTGTTACAGAAATGCATTCATACCTGAGAGATTACAACCTCACTCTACCAAGTTCTGAAACTTTAATCTAGCACAATGGCGCCTTTCTGTGCAAACAGCTGTACCCTGAAATTGAGTACAGTAAACTTTCAGCCACCAGTAACTTTGACCGAAATTACAGATTCCAGAGTATGAATATGAAAATCACAGAGGCAGGGAAGCACACAAGTGATAGCAATAACAATGTTCCAAACCTACCTATCAAATGGAATATTCCTCCCTTTATATTAACCGTGGGCTAGGGAAAGGGAAGTTAATAATAGACTTTCTGGTACCAGTCTACACTGTATTTCACTGAAGACATAAATACAGATATATGGAGTCTGAGCACAAGGAATTCACAATCCCAATCCATTCCAAAACAATTCCTTTCACGAGAATAACCAAAATCAAAACCAAAACAAAACTCCAGAACTTGCTAATTATAAACATTAGTTTTTTCTTAGTTTTAGTACAACAAGCAGCTAAGCACCATCTATAACTATAATATCTGCAGACATGCCACCTTTCTCTGGTTTCTGAATGTACCATGCACAGGTTCAATATAGGTCGATACACACACACACACACACACACACAAAAAAAAAACAAACCAAAAAACAAACAAACAAACAAACAAACAAACAAAAAAGCCCTGTTTGTCTTACCTTATAGACTGTCCGAATCTATCTTGGATGAAAGTATTCCATGGCCACTGTGTGCTCCCTGACATTCGTGTTTATTCCTTCAGGTTAGTCCAGCCTTGCATAGACTTTGAAGGTACAGAGAGAACCAGAGGCTGCGGAACACTTCTTCCAAATGACTAACTCGTAACATGCATGATAGTAACTCTCAATGTGATACTTTAGCCACTCCCAAAACCAGATTCTTGCAGCCAACACTTAGAAGGTGGAGGCAGGCGAATCTCTGAATTTAAGGCCAGCCCAGTCTAAAATGTCATTTCAAGGACAACTACTTAAAAATGCCGTGCCTAAGAAAAACAAACTAACAAACAAACAAAAAACAAGGGAAAACAAACAGAAGTTCCCAACTCAAGGAATGAAATCTAAAGATGTTTGGAGTCTCCTTCTAGCAACTTGGTCTTTATGCATTTTAATCAGTAAATGTGGTTCTCAGCAGGATGGGTATTTGACAATTATCATTGAAAAATTACAAAACAAAACCTTAGAATGAATCATAGCTGTCTGGTTACCGGTGACATAGCTCTACTTCTTTCCTGTACCTCCCTCCTGTCCTTTAGAGAAGTCCAAAGAAATGGCGGTTCAAATCACTTGATGTTCTTGCAGAGGATCTGGATTTGATTCCCAGTACCCATACAAAAGCTAATACCCACCTAGATAGGCAAAGCTGTCTTCAGGACTCTGCCCACACCTGACAACCTTGTGATCCACACACCCAAACTACAGGCAAAACATTTGGAGATAAAGAAAACACTGGGTTCCTAATTATTCAAATGGAGCCACTGAAATGTCAGGATCGCACAGTCAATCAGAATCATCTGCAAGCAGACACTGCAGATATTTGCATAGAGAGAATTGCGTGATGGGAAATATAAGCAAAGTTGCTCACCACAACCTAAAAGGGAGATTCACAGCTGGGCATAGGACTGAGAAACTTGCACTTTCAGTTCAGTACAAAAGAATAGATGGATACTTGTCTGTTCAACGTCTGACTGGTTTACACAGCAATACAAAGACATTTATAGACCTGCAGATTACACTAAGAAACCTTGGTTTTGTTTTGTGGTTTTAAGATTCGTTTTTCACTTATATGAGTATACTATACTTGTCTTCACAAACACCAGAAAAGGGTGTCAGGTCTGCTTGCAGGTGGCAGTTAGTCACCACGTGTTTGCTGGGGATTGAACTCAGGGACTCTGAAAGAGCAGACAGTGCTCTTAACTGCTGAGTCATCTCTGTAACTCATGTCTTAAAAAAACACAGGGAGATCCTGTCCCTAAAAAAGAGTAAAAATCTACACACGGACTAAACATCATTAGCAGTACATGTATTTGTACTTTCTTTCTTTCTTTCTTTCCTTTACTTTTTTTTTTTTTTTTTTAAGTTTTTAGCTTTTATTTTTCGAGACAACAGTTTCTCTGTATAGGCCTGGCTGTCCTGGAACTCACTCTTGTAGATCAGGCTGCCCTGGAACTCAGAAATCCGCTTGCCTCTGACTCCCAAGTGATGGGAGTGTGCCACCACCACCTGGCGTAGTTGTACTTTTTATTTTAGTTTTTAAGATTTATTACACGTACAGCATTCTGCCTGCATGCTTGCCTGCAGGCCAGAAGAGGGCACCAGATCTCACTGTAGATGATTGTGAGCCACCATGTGGTTCCTGGGAATTGAACTCAGGACTTCTGGAACAACTGCCAGTACTTTAGCCACAGAACAATTACTCCAGGACTATTACTGCTGTTCTAATCTCCTTGGTGTCTCCGGTTTATTTTCGCAGGTTATCTTGGCATGATAAGGTTTGATCTTACACTGCACTCAGAAGGGGCACACATTTGCAATGACATGTTCATTTTGGGTGTCAATTACTGAAAATTGTATTTTGTAATCAAAGATTTGTCTCTGTTTGTATTTATCCTGGAACTCTGTATGTAAACTAAGATGTTCTCCTCCCTGATATCTACCTGCTTCTGCCCTCCTACCTGAGTTCTTGAACTAACAGTGGACCACCACCATGACACCACAAACAACTAAGTGCTTACTAGGGAATTTTATAATCTATGCTATTAGCTTAGATGATTCATGACATCTGACATGAATTTTAGCTGGATATTTCGAGACATTGTTCTATTGGACTAGATAAGTCACTGGCCTGAGTTGTCTAATGGCGTTCAGTTCCTTGGGTTGCCTAGCATTTTCATGAGTCTGAAAGTCCGTTGGACTTTTGCATGAATCTTAAAGGAAATCAAGTGTCCATTTCCTTTAAAACTGAGGCTGGGTTTCTTTTGAGAGAGGTGGTAAGGATGATTCAGGTCTCCCCCAACACTTGGAAATGAAGCCAGCCAAGGCAACTGTGGGAGAAGAAAACTCAGATGCACTAACTTCTTTCTTCCACAAGGTGGCATCCCATACTTGGTTTCTATATCCTCAGTTCATCAGGACAAGCACGTAAACTACCTTTGGCCAGAAGGGGTCCCAATAACACCACTCATCTGTTTCCCTATTTGTGGTGTGGCCACTCAGCCCTACTAAGTGGCCATCACTGTTTTTTGGTTTTGTTTTTTTTTTTTTCTGTTTATTTGTATGTTTTTTGGTGTTTTGTTTTGTTATTTTTATTTATTTAGTTTTTTTGAAACACGGTTTCTCTTTATAGCCTTGACTGTCCTGGAACTCACTCTGTAGACCAGGATGGCCTCAAACTCAGAAATCTGCCTGCCTCTGCCTAACAAGTGCTGAGATTAAAGACATGCACCACCACTGCCTGGCCAGCGATCACTTTTTTTTTAAAAATATTTATTTATTATATATAAGTACACTGTAGCTGTCTTCAGGCACTCCAGAAGAGGGAGTCAGATCACGTTAAAGATGTACATACATATATGAAAATCACACACACACACACACACACACACACACACACACTTACTTGTTCAATAGCAGTAAGTTACTCCACAGATAAAAGAACTTGCTGTATAGTATGATTACCTGAACTCAATCCCTGGGACCCATGGTGGAAGCTAAGACGTGAAACATGTTGTGACATATACGTGCACAGACACCTGCACATACACTGACAACAAAAACTTTGAAAATTAAAAAGCATTTGCAAATGGAGGTACAGGCACTGGGAGTTTGAGATGAGGTACCCCCAATGTTCAATTGCATGGAAAAACACCAGATTGAGCTAAGATCATGTATTCTATTAAAGTGTGGCACGTTTAAAACTTTTTTTAATATGCAAGTATGCATGGCATTAATCACAACTGTATTAGGTTAAAATATCAAAATGCTGGTTGTTTAGCTTAGTTGAAGGAAGGAAAGAAACAATCCAAGAGAGAAAAAATGGAGAAGCAAACTAAAAAAATTATGAAGGGAAACAGAAGGCATCCAAATTAAGACACAGAGTGAAAGAAATGGGCTGGGGGTGCATACTTGAAGGAGGAAAACACTTTAGACCCTTTGCTTTGGTTTGAAGTTTATTTTGTCGAATATTAAAATGGCTATGCCAGGTTGCTTCCTAGGTTTATTTGCTTGGAGTATTTTTTCATCTACCCTAAGGTGATGTCTATCCTTGATGTTAAGGTGCATTTCTTAACTGCAGCTGAAGAATACATCCTATTTAAGCATCCTATCTGTTAGTCTGTATTTTTTTACTGGGGAATTGAGACAATTGATGTTGAGAGTTATTTATGAACAATGATTGTCGATTCCTGTTATTTTGATTTTATTGTTGTGTTGTATGCATGCTTCCCTATTTTGACTTTGCTGGTCTAGGATTATGTATTCCCTGCCTTTTCAGGGTAATAGTTAACCTTGCTACATTGGGGATTTCCTTCTAGCACCTTCTATAGAGCTAAATTTGTAGATAGATATTGCTTCAATTTTGTGTTATCATGTAATAACTTATTTCTTTCATCTATAGTTGTTGAAAATTTTACTGGGCTTTGAAGTCTGGTCTAGCATTTGTGGTCTCTTAGTTTGCAGCACATTTGTCCAGGCTCTTGTGGCTTTTAGAGTTTCTATGGAGAATTAACATGTAATTCTAATAGGTCTGCCTTTAAATGTTACTTGGCCTTTTCCCCTTGCAGCTTTTAATATACTTTCCCTGTTCTCTATGTTTAGTGACTTAGTTAATGCATTCCGAGGGGCTTCCTTTTGTAGTCCAGTCTATTTCATAGTCTGTATGCTTCTTTTACTTTGTTAAGTCTCTTGTTCATTTTAAGGACATTTTCTTCTATAATTTTGTCTAGGATGTTTTCTTTGCTTTTGACCTGAATTTCTTCTCCTTCCTCTACACTTTACTATTCTTATATTTGCTATTTTTGTAGAAATATCCTATATTTCTTGGTTACTTTCTTCCAGGATTTTCTTTCTTTCTTCCTATCTTTTTCTCCCCTCCCCACTCTTCCCCCCCTTTTGGATTTAACATTTTCCTTGATCTATTCCTTCTATCATCTCTTCAATGCCTGAGAATCTCTATCTGTTGTAGTCTGTTGTTAAGACCTGCCTCTCAGGGATTATTTGAGTTCCTACATTTTACACTTCCCAATCTCTCAGTTTAGGTTTTCTTTACTTACCCTGTTTTCACTTTCAGATCTTGAACTGTGTTTTATCCATTTCCTTCCACAGTTTGTGTTTTCACAAATTTCTTTATTTTTCTCTTTAAGGACCTCTATCATATTGTAAAGGCTGTCTTATGGTCTTTTTCATTCTTGTTCTTCAGCCATCTTGGAATACTCAGTGCCTTCTGTGATAGTGTTGATGGCTCTATTAGTTAATGTCCTAGCTGTTAATGGTTGTGCTTTTATTCTGGTGTGTAGATATCTGGGATTGGGAAGATGTCAGGAGCCATAAAGGGACAAGCTAATAACTAGCAGGTGATCATCCTGAAATGGCCTGCTTCGGGTTATTATATAATCTGTCACAGGTGCTCACTTATTAAGCAAGGCTGTAAGGGATTCATTTTAGGAAAGATTCCTGCTATTAATATGCCTTTACTGTTATGATTAAGCATATATAATAATAATCACTAAGTAATAGCACACCCCTTCGGAGCAGATCTCTGCAAATCTACAAAGATGTACTGTCTTGTAATTATGCTACATAAATAAATAGATGACTTAAGTCTTTATGATGATTCTATAAGAATTCCTAAAATTATGTCAGTGATTTACAGGTTCTAGGACTGAAGATAAAATATTGACTGGGTTTATCTATACAAAACTCCACTTATGGGCTGGAGAGATGGCTCAATGGGTACACACACACTGAGTGGATGAAAGAAAAGACAGATTCCAGGAACTTTAGACACACAAACATATATGCATTCAGACCTATAGACAGACATATATACATCGACACATAGATTGGTTAGAGAAAAGCTCAAGCAAACAGGTTTCAAACATTTCACACATACATACACAAATACACACAATAGGTGGATGGAGCGAGCTCCAACACACACTCAGACAAGCTTTACACATATACATACATACACATAGGAGATGGGTGGAATGAACAATGTTTCAGTCAGTCCGCATTTACACAAATCTTACACACACACACACACACACACACACACACACACACACACACACACACACAGTTACAGAGTTGCTGGATGGAAGGAACAATGCTCCAACCCACCACGCACACAAACTTTACACATATACATACATGTACATAGTGATGGATGGAAGGAACAATACTCCAACCCACCACACACAAGTCTTAACAGATACATATAGTTGATGGATGTGCTATAACCATCACACTTTATTCTTTCTTTCATCACTTATATATCCCAGAAAAGACTTTCAAGCAATATTAAATTACAATGTGTTTATGTTTTAGTTTTATTGTGGTGAATGGTTATCAAAATGATGTGTTTTCCAATACCTTATAAGAAACAACATTACAAGTACAGGTAAAGAAATAAAATAAATAAAATGAAAAATAAAATAAATAAACTAAAAATCTTTTTTTTTTTTACATATTTTCCTCAATTACATTTCCAATACTATCCCAAAAGTCCCCCACCCACCCATTCCCATTCTTTTGGCCCTGGCATTCCCCTATATTGGGGCATATAAAGTTTGCAAGTCCAATGGGCCTCTCTTTCCATTGATGGCCGACTAGACCATCTTTCGATACATATGCAGCTAGAGACAAGAGCTCCAGGGTTCTGGTTAGTACATCATGTTGTTCCAACAATAGGGTTGCAGATCCCTTTAGCTCCTTGGGTACTTTCTCTAGCTTCTCCATTGGGAGCCCTGTGATACATCCAATAGCTGACTGTGAACATCCACTCCTGTGTTTGCTAGGCCCCGGCATCGTCTCACAAGAGACAGCTATATTTGGGTCCTTTCAGCAAAATCTTGCTAGTGTATGCAATGGTGTCAGCGTTTAGAAGCTGATTATGGGACGGATCCCTGGATACAGCAGTCTCTAATGGTCCATCCTTTCATCACAGCTACGAACTTTGTCTCTGTAACTCCTTCCCTGGGTGTTTTGTTCCCAATTCTAAGAAGGTGCACAGTGTCCACACTTTGGTCTTCATTCTTCTTGAGTTTCATGCGTTTATCAAATTGTATCTTATATCTTGGGTATCCTAAGTTTTGGGCTAATATCCACTTATCAGTGAATACATATTGTGTGAGTTCTTTTGTGATTGTGTTACTTCACTCAAGATGATGCCCTCCAGGTCCATCCATTTGGCTAGGAATTTCATAATTTCATTCTTTTTAATAGCTGAGTAGTACTCCATTGTGTAAATGTACCATAATTTCTGTATCCATTCCTCTGTTGAGGGACATCTGGGTTCTTTCCAGCTTCTGGCTATTATAAATAGGGCTGCTATGAACATAGTGGAGCATGTGTCCTTTTTACCGGTTGGGACATCTTCTGGATATATGCCCAGGAGAGGTATTGCTGGATCCTCCGGTAGTACTATGTCCAATTTTCTGAGGAACCGCCAGACTGATTTCCAGAGTGGTTGTACAAGCTTGCAATCCCACCAACAATGGAGGAGTGTTCCTCTTTCTCCACATCCTCGCCAGCATCTGCTGTCACCTGAATTTTTGATCTTAGCCATTCTGACTGGTGTGAGGTGGAATCTCAGGGTTGTTTTGATTTGCATTTCCCTGATGATTAAGGATGTTGAACATTTTTTCAGGTGCTTCTCTGCCATTCGGTATTCCTCAGGTGAGAATTCTTTGTTCAGTTCTGAGCCCCATTTTTTAATGGGGTTATTTGACTTTCTGGAGTCCACCTTCTTGAGTTCTTTATATATATTGGATATTAGTCCCTTATCTGATTTAGGATAGGTGAAGATCCTTTCCCAATCTGTTGGTGGTTTTTTTGTCTTATTGATGGTGTCTTTAGCCTTGCAGAAGCTTTGTAGTTTCATGAGGTCCCACTTGTCAATTCTCGATCTTACAGCACAAGCCATTACTGTTCTATTCAGGAATTTTTCCCCTGTGCCCATATCTTCAAGGCTTTTCCCCACTTTCTCCTCTATAAGTTTCAGTGTCTCTGGTTTTATGTGAAGTTCCTTGATCCACTTAGACTTGACCTTAGTACAAGGAGATAGGAATGGATCGATTCGCATTCTTCTACATGTTAACAACCAGTTGTGCCAGCACCATTTGTTGAAAATGCTGTCTTTCTTCCACTGGATGTTTTTAGCTCCCTTGTCGAAGATCAAGTGACCGTAGGTGTGTGGGTTCATTTCTGGGTCTTCAATTCTATTCCATTGGTCTATTTGTCTGTCACTATACCAGTACCATGCAGTTTTTATCACAATTGCTCTGTAGTAGAGCTTTAGGTCCGGCATGGTGATTCCACCAGAGGTTCTTTTATCCTTGAGAAGAGTTTTTGCTATCCTAGGTTTTTTGTTATTCCAGATGAATTTGCAGATTGCACTTTCTAATTCGTTGAAGAATTGATTTGGAATTTTGATGGGGATTGCATTGAATCTGTAGATTGCTTTTGGCAAGATAGCCATTTTTACAATGTTGATCCTGCCAATCCATGAGCATGGGAGATCTTTCCATCTTCTGAGATCTTCTATAATTTCTTTCTTCAGAGACTTGAAGTTTTTATTATACAGATCTTTCACTTCCTTAGTTAGAGTCACGCCAAGATATTTTATATTATTTGTGACTATTGAGAAGGGTGTTGTTTCCCTAATTTCTTTCTCAGCCTGTTTATTCTTTGTGTAGAGAAAGGCCATTGATTTGTTTGAGTTAATTTTATATCCAGCTACTTCACCGAAGCTGTTTATCAGGCTTAGGAGTTCTCTGGTGGAATTTTTAGGGTCACTTATATATACTATCATATCATCTGCAAAAAGTGATATTTTGACTTCATCTTTTCCAATTTGTATCCCTTTGATCTCCTTTTGTTGTCGAATTGCTCTGGCTAGGACTTCAATTACAATGTTGAATAGGTATGGAGAAAGTGGACAGCCTTGTCTAGTCCCTGATTTTAGAGGGATTGCTTCAAGCTTCTCACCATTTACTTTGATGTTGGCTACTGGTTTGCTGTAGATTGCTTTTATCATGTTTAGGTAGGGGCCTTGAATTCATGATCTTTCCAAGACTTTTATCATGAATGGGTGTTGGATCTTGTCAAATGCTTTTTCCGCATCTAAGGAGATGACCATGTGGTTTTTGTCTTTGAGTTTGTTTATATACTGGATTACGTTGATGGATTTCCGTATATTGAACCATCCCTGCATCCCTGGGATGAAACCTACTTGGTCAGGATGGATGATTGTTTTGATGTGTTCTTGGATTCGGTTAGCAAGAACTTTATTGAGGATTTTTGCATCAATATTCATAAGGGATATTGGTCTGAAATTTTCTATCTTTGTTGGGTCTTTTTGTGGTTTAGGTATCAGAGTAATTGTGGCTTCATAGAATGAGTTGGGTAGAGTGCCTTCTGTTTCTATTTTGTGGAATAGTTTGTGAAGAACTGGGATTAGATCTTCTTTGAAGGTCTGATAGAACTCTGCACTAAACCCATCTGGTCCTGGGCTTTTTTTAGTTGGGAGACTATTAATGACTGCTTCTATTTCTTTGGGGGATATAGGGCTGTTTAGATCATTAACCTGATCTTGATTCAGCTTTGGTACCTGGTATCTGTCTAGGAACTTCTCCATTTCATCCAGGTTCTCCAGTTTTGTTGAGTATAGCCTTTGGTAGAAGGATCTGATGGTGTTTTGGATGTCTTCAGGATCTGTTGTTATGTCTCCTTTTTCATTTCTGATTTTGTTAATTAGGATGCTTTCCCTGTGCCCTCTAGTGAGTCTGGCTAAGGGTTTATCTATCTTGTTGATTTTCTCAAAGAACCAGCTCCTTGATTGGTTGATTCTTTGAATAGTTTTTCTTGTTTCCACTTGGTTGATTTCACCCCTGAGTTTGATTATTTCCTGCCGTCTACTCCTCTTGGGTGAATTTGCTTCCTTTTGTTCTAGTGCTTTTAGGTGTGTTGTCAAGCTGCTAATGTGTGCTCTCTCTAGTTTCCTTTTGGAGGCACTCAGAGCTATGAGTTTTCCTCTTAGAAATGCTTTCATTGCGTCCCATAAGTTTGGGTATGTTGTGGCTTCATTTTCATTGAACTCTAAAAAGTCCTTAATTTCTTTCTTTATTCCTTCCTTGACCAAGGTATCATTGAGAAGAGTGTTGTTCAGTTTCCACGTGAAGGTTGGCTTTCTATTATTTATTTTGTTATTGAAGATCAGCCTTAGTCCATGGTGATCTGATAGGATGCATGGGACAATTTCAATATTTTTATATCTGTTGAGGCCTGCTTTGTGACCAATTATGTGGTCAATTTTGGAGAAGGTACCATGAGGTGCTGAGAAGAAGGTATATCCTTTTGTTTTAGGATAGAATGTTCTGTAGATATCTGCCAGATCCATTTGATTCATAATTTCTCTTAGTTTCACTGTGTCCCTGTTTAGTTTCTGTTTCCATGATCTGTCCATTGGTGAAAGTGGTGTGTTGAAGTCTCCCACTATTATTGTATGAGGTGCAATGTGTGCTTTGAGCTTTACTAAAGTTTCTTTAATGAATGTGGCTGCCTTTGTATTTGGAGCATAGATATTCAGGATTGATAGTTCCTCTTGGAGGATTTTACCTTTGATGAGTATGAAGTGTCCCTCCCTGTCTTTTTTAATGACTTTGGGTTGGAAGTCAATCTTATCAGATATTAGAATGGCTACTCCAGCTTGTTTCTTCATGCCATTTGCTTGGAAAATTGTTTTCCAGCCTTTCATTCTGAGGTAGTGTCTATCCTTTTCTCTGAGGTGAGTTTCCTGTAAGCAGCAAAATGTTGGGTCTTGTTGGTGTAGCCAGTTTGTTAGTCTATGTCTTTTTATCGGGGAGTTGAGTCCATTGATATTAAGAGATATTAAGGAAAAGTAATTGTTGTTTCCTGTTATTTTTGTTGTTAAAGTTGGCATTTTGTTCTTGTGGCTGTCTTCTTTTAGGTTTGTTGAGGGATTACCTTCTTGTTTTTTCTAGGGCGTGGTTCCTGTCCTTGTATTGGTTTTTTTCTGTTATTATCCTTTGAAGGGCTGGATTCGTGGAGAGATAATGTGTGAATTTGGTTTTGTCGTGGAATACTTTGGTTTCTCCATCTATGTTAATTGAGAGTTTGGCTGGGTATAGTAGCCTGGGCTGGAATTTGTGTTCTTTTAGTGTCTGTATAACATCCGTCCAGGATCTTCTGGCTTTCATAGTCTCTGGTGAAAAATCTGGTGTAATTCTGATAGGCTTGCCTTTATATGTTACTTGGCCTTTTTCTCTTACTGCTTTTAGTATTCTATCTTTATTTAGAGCATTTGTTGTTCTGATTATTATGTGTCGGGAGGTATTTCTTTTCTGGTCCAGTCTATTTGGAGTTCTGTAGGCTTCTTGTATGTTCATGGGCATCTCTTTCTTTAGATTTGGGAAGTTTTCTTCTATAATTTTGTTGAAGATGTTTGCTGGTCCTTTGAGTTGAAAATCTTCATTCTCATCCACTCCTATTATCCGTAGGTTTGGTCTTCTCATTGTGTCCTGTATTTCTTGGATGTTTTGAGTTAGGATCTTTTTGCATTTTACATTTTCCTTGATTGTTGTGCCGATGTTCTCTATGGAATCTTCTGCACCTGAGATTCTCTCTTCCATCTCTTGTATTCTGTTGCTGATGCTCGTATCTATGGTTCCAGATTTCTTTCCTAGGGTTTCTATCTCCAGTGTTGCCTCATTTTGGGTTTTCTTTATTGTGTCTACTTCCCTTTTTAGGTCTAGTATGGTTTTGTTCATTTCCATCATCTGTTTGGATGTGTTTTTCTGTTTTTCTGTAAGGACTTCTACCTGTTTGATTATGTTATCGTGTTTTTCTTTAAGGATTTGTAACTCTTTAGCAGTGTTCTCCTGCAATTCTTTAAGGGATTTTTGTGCTTTCTCTTTATTGTCTTCTGCCTGTTTAGCAGTGTTCTCCTGCATTTCTTTAAGTGTGTTATTAAAGTCCTTCTTGAAGTTCTCTATCATCATCAGGAGATATGCTTTTAAATCCGTGTCTAGCTTTTCCGGTGTGTTGGGGTGCCCTGGACTGGGCGAAGTGGGGGTGCTGGGTTCTGATGATGGTGAGTGGTCTTGGTTTCTGTTAGTAAGATTATTACGTTTACCTTTCGCCATCTGGTAATCTCTGGGGTTAGTTGTTATCGTTGTCACTGTTTAAAGATTGGAGCAGAAGCTGTGTTCCACTCACCAGCAGTCTCTAAATCCTGCGGCGGGGGTCGTGGGTAGCTGACGGTACCCCGGTGCTGGTCCAGCCGGAAGAGGCCTGTGGTCCTACACAGGCCGTTTTTCTGCTTCCCTAACTAATGCAGTCTCTGGTCCCGCGTGCAATTGGATTGGAGCAGAAGCTGTGTTCCACTCTCCAGAAGTCTTTAGATCCTGTGGTGGGTGTTGTGGGTAGCTGGTGAGTGTCAGCCGACCCTGCGCCCCAGCTGCCCCGGTGCTTTTCTGACCGGAAGAGGGTTGTGGCCCTATGTAGGCCGGATTTCTCTCTCCCCAACCAGAGCAGTCTCAGGTCCCGCGTGATTGGACTGGAACAGAAGCTGTGTTCCACTCACCAGCAGTCCCAAAATCCTGTGGCGGGGGTTGTGGGTAGCTGGCGGGTGTCAGGCAACCCTGCGCTCCCGCTACCCTGGAGCTGATCCAGCCGGATGAGGCCTGTGTTCCTCCTAAAAATCTTTAAAAGTAATCTATTAAGAATCTTAAAGGAATCACAAATCTATACTTTTATATAAAAACAAGTCTGGGCTGGAGAGATGGCTCAGCAGTTAAGAGCATCTGACTGCTCTTCCGAAGGTCCAGAGTTCAAATCCCAGCAACCACATGGTGGCTCACAACCATCTGTAATGAAATCTTATGCACTCTTCTGGGGTATCTGAAGAATGCTACATTGTACTTGCATAAATAAATAAATTAAAAAGAAAAGACAAAAAACCCAGTCATATCTACCTTAATTCCCCAGAACGCATATGAGTTAATCAGCAATTCTTAATAAATTTAATAATGAAGCTGAGGGTGAAAATGGGTACAAGAAATCAATTATCAACAATCCAGACTCAGTGAGAGTCATGTCAAAAAGAACTGCCATTATTCTTGTTCTCTGACTATAAAAGGTCCCTAGGTTAAGTAATAAGAGCATGCCTTTCTGAACCTCAATTTATTTCTGAATATTTTCTACATCAGAACCAATAGTAAAAAATATCTCAACCTAGCTTCATTAACTTTTTTTCCCAAGTGTTTTTTAAGGGTGATGGTCATTGCTGACAATCTAAGTATCTAAGTTTTTCTCTAGGGTAGTTATAGAATCATTATCTCCTCACCAGCAATGCCTGAAAGACATCAAGCATTAGTATTGTGAGTGACAGAGATATTGCCCAGCGAGGGTCTGGAAGCCCCCTTAGAGTTTTCATATAATCTTTAGATTAAAAGGAATATGAGGGCAGAGCAGAACTCCATAATAGCATGACATCCTCAGGACACAGAATCCACACCGTGCCACACCGAGGCTCACTCATGTGGCTGTGGTAACCTCATTCCATGAGTTTTAAGGCCATTTGTCATTCCTTCCACATGGCCCTAGGCACTTACTCACGCTTTTATAATCTTACCGCTTCTCGGAAACATACAAGGTCTAAGTAAATCATGGGTTACAGAAAAGGAAATCTTTTCTGAGTCATTTTCTTCTTATGTGCAGGTGCCTGGAGGGATTGTTCCCTCAAGTCTGAGATGACAGCAGCACAGCAAAGATAAGAGGCTAAATGAAATAAGGTGTGTAAGTTTCAGAATGTCCAGGTTGAAGAACAGTTCCTCAAACACACACACACACACACACACACACACACACACACACACACACACACACAGAGAGAGAGAGAGAGAGAGAGAGAGAGAGAGAGAGAGAGAGAGAGAGAGTCTGTTGATCTTGCCCTGCCTGTTCAAGAGGGCTGATCAGTTTGGTGTCTGCCAGCCCTACATTCTGAGCTGAAGACTATGTTTATTGTAAAACAGAGCCTCAAGACATCCCAGGGTGCAAAAAACCAAAACAAAACCTTTTGTTTTGCAGAAGTAGAGGCAGACTGCTGCTCCCCATCTCTCTAGCCAAGGCAAAACATCACAGCAGGGTGGTGAGGCTGTCTCTGTAAAAACCTTGACTTGAGATGAAGTCTCCCTCTCACTCTCTGAACTACAAGTGCTAACTGAGGGGTATAGCTGGTTAAAGCAATTGAGTCCAATAGGTGAGAAAGTTGAAGTCAAGGTTTAATGATAATCTACTATGTATGTATCCGATAATTCCTAGGTACCCAGCAGGTGTTGGGAGAAATGCGTCTTTGAAATTCTATAGCCCAAGCTCTTTTTTTTTTTTTTAAAGGAGGCATCACATCTCTCCTGAAAGTGTCAGAAAGGGGTGCTAAACACATCCTCTAAGCCAAGTCATTTCCCTCTCCCACCAGATACCTCACACACATACACACACACACACACACACATATTTTCATGCTTGGATTCATCTACCTCCACAGTTAGCTTTCTCTCAAGCCCTTCTTTGCAGCTCATCATCTTGAAAGTCAGCCAGGGCATTCTAAATCAGTCCCATGCTTTGAATTTCTCTGACCTCTCTCCATCTGTTACCAGCCATAAAGAATGTTCTGCTTTTAAAGAAATGTAATGAGGCTGAGCCTAGTTGTATGACCTCCCTTTTGATTATCTCAACATCAAGTCATTATTATTTTTAAACACATCTTCAAAACTTCCCTTGGCAATAACATAATATGATCATGGGTTGAAAATATGATAAAAATTCAAGACCTAAGTTGTAGCTGTCCAGGAGCCACAGAGAACTGGGTACACCTGAAAGGGAGGCTGGGAATGAAAAAGGACGGGTGGGCAAGAGAAGAATGAAGTCAAGACAAAGACTTCTGATCAAGATTCAAAATTTAATTTTCGCAGGGCATAGTGGCGCACACCTTTAATCCCAGCACTTGAGAGTCAGAGGCAGGTGAATTTCTGAGTTCGAGTCCAGCCTGGTCTACAGAGTGAGTTCCAGGACAGCCAGGTCTACACAGAGAAACCCTGTCTTGAAAAAAACAAAACAAAACAAGAACAACAAAAATAAAATAAATAAAAAATCCCAAAACAAAGTTTAATTTTCAGCTCTGCATTTATATAGACAGGACCCATCCTTTGTTTTAGCTGGATTGAGTTGCAAGGCAAGCTCAGCAGGCTGTCAAATACTCAAAGGTATTTGACAGTCAAAGGACACAGAACATGGCAAGAAACCCTGAGAAATGTGGAAAATTAAAAATTCACATTGAAGGACCTGGAATATGGCGAGAAACCCTCAAAAACGTGGAAAATTAAAAACACACACTGTAGGACACACAATATGGCGAGAAACTTGGAAATAGGTAGAAAATTAAAAATTCACACTGAAGGACCTGGAATATGGCAAGAAACCCTGAAAAACGTGGAAAATTAAACACTCACACTGAAGCACATGGGTTATGGCGAGAAAACCAGAAAAACATAGAAAATTAACAACTCATACTCAAGGATCAGAAATATGGCGAGACACACTGAAAAACGTGGAAAATTAAAAACTCACACTGGAGGACCGGAATTATGACGAGAAACCCTGAAAAACGTGGAAAATTAAAAACTCACACTGAAGGACCCAGAATATGGCAAGAATCCCTGAAAAAATTGGAAAATTAAAAACTCACACCAAGGATCTGGAATATGGCGAGAAAAGCTGAAAAACGTGGAAAATTAAAAACTCACACTGAAGGACCTGGTATATGACGAGAAACACTGAAAACGTGGAAAATTAAAAACTCACACTGTAAAACCTGGAATATGAAGAGAAACGGAGAAAAACGTGTAAAATTAAAAATTCACACTGTAGGACCCAGAATATGGTGAGATACGCTGAAAAACGTGTAAAATTAAAAATTCACACTCTAGGAACGAGAATATGGCGAGAAACCCTGAAAAACGTGGAAAATTAAAACTCACACTGAAGGACCTGGAATATGGCGAGAAACCCGGAAAAACTTGGAAAATTAAAAATTCACACTGTAGGACCCAGAATAGGGCGAGAAACCCTGAAAAACATGGACAAATAAAAACTCACAGTGAAGGACACAGAATATGGCAAGAAACCCTGAAAAAGTTGGAAAATTAAAAATTCACACTGAAGGACCTGGAATATGTTGAGAAACCGTCAAAAACATGGAAAATTAAAAACACACATATTGTGTGTCCTAACACACAATATGGCGAGAAACTCGGAAATAGGTGGAAAATTAAAAATTCACACTGAAGGACCTGGAATATGGCAAGAAACCCTGAAAAAACGTGGAAAATTAAACACTCACACTGAAGCACATGGGTTATGGCGAGAAAACCAGAAAACATGGAAAATTAACAACTCATACTCAAGGATCAGGAATATGGCGAGACACACTGGAAAACGTGGAAAATTAAAAACTCACACTGAAGGACTGGAATTATGACGAGAAACCCCGAAAAAAGGTGGAAAATTAAAAACTCACACTGAAGGACCCAGAATATGGCGAGAATCTTTGATAAAAGTGGAAAATTAAAAACTCACACTGAAGGACCTGTAATATGGCGAGAAACCCTGAATATCATGGAAAATTAAATCTCTTACTGAAGGACCTAGAATAGGGCGAGAAACCTTCAAGAACATGGAAAATGAAAAACTCACACTGAAGGACACAGAATATTGGAGAAACCCTGAAAAACGTGGAAAATTGAAAACTCACACTGAAGGACACATAATATGGCGAGAAACCCGGAAATAGGTTGAAAATTAAAAATTCACACTGAAGGACTGAGAATAAGGGGAGAAACCCTGAAAAACGTGGAAAATAATAAAGTCACACTGAAGGACAGGGGTTATGGCGAGAAAACCAGAAAAACATGGAAAATTAACAACTCACACTCAAGGATCAGGAATATGGCCAGACACCCTGAAAAACGTGGAAAATTAAAAATTCACACTGTAGGACCCAGAATAGGGCGAGAAACCCTGAAAAACATGGAAAAATAAAACTTTCACTGAAGGACCTGGAATAGGGCGAGAAACCCTCAAAAACTTGGAAAATTAAAAACTCACACTGAAGGACCTGGAATATGGCAAGAAATCCTAAAAAAATATGAAAAATTAACAACTCACACCAAGGATCTGGAATATGGCCAGAAACGCTGAAAAACGTGGAAAATTAAAAACTCACACTGAAAAACCTGGAATATGGCGAGTAACCCTGAAAAACGTGTAAAATTAAAAATTCACACTGTAGGACCCAGAATATGGCGAGAAACCCGGAAAAACTTGGAAAATTAAAAATTCACACTGTAGGACCCAGAATAGGGCGAGAAACCCTGAAAAACATGGACAAATAAAAACTCACACTGAAGGACACAGAATATGGCAAGAAACCCTGAAAAAGTTGGAAAATTAAAAATTCACACTGAAGGACCTGGAATATGTTGAGAAACCGTCAAAAACATGGAAAATTAAAAACACACATATTGTGTGTCCTAACACACAATATGGCGAGAAACTCGGAAATAGGTGGAAAATTAAAAATTCACACTGAAGGACCTGGAATATGGCAAGAAACCCTGAAAAAACGTGGAAAATTAAACACTCACACTGAAGGACCGGAATTATGACGAGAAACCCTGAAAAAAGGTGGAAAATTAAAAACTCACACTGAAGGACCCAGAATATGGCGAGAATCTTTGATAAAAGTGGAAAATTAAAAACTCACACTGAAGGACCTGTAATATGGCGAGAAACCCTGAAAAACGTGGAATATTAAAAATTCACACTGTAGGACCCAGAATAATGCGAGAAACCCTGAAAACGTGGAAAATTAAAAATTCATACTGAAGGACCTGGAATATGGCAAGAAATCCTAAAAAATATGAAAAATTAACAACTCACACTCAAGGATCTGGAATATTGCGAGAATTCCTCAAAAATGTGGAAAATTAAAACTCCCACTGAAGGACCGGGAATATGGCAAGAAACCCTGAAAAAGTTGGAAAATTAAAAATTCACACTGTAGGACCCAGAATATGGGGAGAACCATGAATAACATGGAAAATTAAATCTCTCACTGAAGGACCTGGAATAGGGCGAGAAACCTTCAAAAACGTGGAAAAGGAAAAACTCACACTGAAGGACACATAATATGGCCAGAAACCTGGAAATAGGTTGAAAATTAAAAATTCACACGGAAGGACATGGAATATGGCGTGAAACCCTGGAAAATGTGGAAAATAAGAAACTCACACTGAAGGACAGGGGTTATGGTGAGAAATCCAGAAAAGCATGGTAAATTAACAACTCACACCAAGGGTCTGTACTATGGCGAGAAACGCTGAAAAACGTGGAAAATTAAAAACTAGAATATGGTGAGATACCCTGAAAAACATGTAAAATTAAAACCTCACACTGAAGGTACTGGAATATGGCGAGAAACCCGGAAAAAGGTGGAAAACTAAAAATTCAAACTGAAGGACCTGGAATATGGCGAGACACCCTCAAAAACGTGGAAAATTAAAAACACACACTGAAGGACACACAATATGTCTAGAAACCCGGAAATAATTGGAAAATTAAAAATTCACACTAAAGGACCAGGAATATGGTGAGAAACCCTGAAAAACGTGGAGAATTAAACACGCAAACTGAAGCACATGGGTTATGGCGAGAAAACCAGAAAAACATGGTAAATAAATAACTCACACTCAAGGATCAGGAATATGGCAGGACACACTGAAAAACGTGGAAAATTAAAAACTCATACTGAAGGACCGGAATTATGGCGAGAATCCCTGAAAAAAGTGGAAAATTAAAAACTCACAGTGACGGACCTGGAATATGGCAAGAAACCCTGAAAAATGTGGAAAATTAAAAATTCACACTCAAGTATCTGGAATATTTCGAGAAATCCACAAAAATGTGGAAAATTAAAACTCCCACTGAAGGACCGGGAATAAGGCGGGGACCCTGAAAAAGGTGTAAAATTAAAAATTCACACTGTAGGACCCAGAATATGGCGAGAAACCCTGAATAACATGGAAAATTAAAACTCTCACTGAAGGACCTGGAATATGGCAAGAAACCTTCAAAAAAGTGGAAAATGAATAACTCACACTGAAGGACACAGAATATTGCGAGAAAACCTGAAAGACGTGGAAAAGTAAAAACTCACAATGAAAGACACAGAATATGTCGAGAAACCCTGAATAACGTGGAAAATTAAAAACTCACACTGAAGGACCTGGAATATGGAAAGAAATCCTGAAAAATATGAATAATTAACAACTCACAGTCAAGGATCTTGAATACTGCGAGAAATCCTGAAAAATGTGGTAAATTAAAAATTCCCACTGAAGGACTGGGAATATGGTGAGAAACCCTGCAAAACGTGGAAAATTAAAAATTCACAATGTAGGACCCAGAATAATGCGAGAAACACTGAAAAAGTTGGAAAAATAAAATTCACACTGTAGGACCTAGATATGGCGAGAAACTCTGAAAAACATGGAAAATTAAAAACTCACAATGAAGGACCCAGAATATGGCAAGAAATCCTAAAAAAGGTGGAAAATTAAAAATTCACACTTTAGGACTAAGAATATGATGAGAAACCCTGAAAATCATGGAAAATTAAAAACTCACACTGTAGGACCCAGAATATGGTGACAAATGGTGAAAAAAGTGGAAAATTAAAAACTCACATGAATGACCTGGAATATGGTGAGAAAACCTAAAAAAGGTGGAAAATTAAAAATTCACACTGTAGGACCCAGAATAATGTGAGAAAACCTAAAAAACGTGGAAAATTAAAAACTCACACTGAAGGACCTGGAATAAGGCAAGAAAACCTGAAACACGTGGAAAATTAAAAACTCACACTGAAGGACCTGGAATATGGCAAGAAACCCTGAAAAATATGAAAAATTAACAACTCACACTCAAGTATCTGGAATATTGCGAGAAATCCTCAAAAATGTGGAAAATTAAAACTCCCACTGAAGGACCGGAATAAGGCGGGGACCCTGAAAAAGGTGTAAAATTAAAAATTCACACTGTAGGACCCAGAATATGGCGAGAAACCCCGAATAACATGGAAAATTAAAACTCTCACTGAAGGACCTGGAATATGGCGAGAAACCTTCAAAAAAAGTGGAAAATGAATAACTCACACTGAGGGACACAGAATATTTCGAGAAACCCTGAAAGACGTGGAAAAGTAAAAATTCACAATGAAAGACCCAGAATATGTCGAGAATCCCTGAATAACGTGGAAAATTAAAAACTCACACTGAAGGACCTGGAATATGGAAAGAAATCCTGAAAAATATGAATAATTAACAACTCACAGTCAAGGATCTTGAATACTGCGAGAAATCCTGAAAAATGTGGTAAATTAAAAATTCCCACTGAAGGACTGGGAATATGGTGAGAAACCCTGCAAAACGTGGAAAATTAAAAATTCACAATGTAGGACCCAGAATAATGCGAGAAACACTGAAAAAGTTGGAAAAATAAAATTCACACTGTAGGACCTAGATATGGCGAGAAACTCTGAAAAACATGGAAAATTAAAAACTCACAATGAAGGACCCAGAATATGGCAAGAAATCCTAAAAAAGGTGGAAAATTAAAAATTCACACTTTAGGACTAAGAATATGATGAGAAACCCTGAAAATCATGGAAAATTAAAAACTCACACTGTAGGACCCAGAATATGGTGACAAATGGTGAAAAAAGTGGAAAATTAAAAACTCACATGAATGACCTGGAATATGGTGAGAAAACCTAAAAAAGGTGGAAAATTAAAAATTCACACTGTAGGACCCAGAATAATGTGAGAAAACCTAAAAAACGTGGAAAATTAAAAACTCACACTGAAGGACCTGGAATAAGGCAAGAAAACCTGAAACACGTGGAAAATTAAAAACTCACACTGAAGGACCTGGAATATGGCAAGAAACCCTGAAAAATATGAAAAATTAACAACTCACACTCAAGTATCTGGAATATTGCGAGAAATCCTCAAAAATGTGGAAAATTAAAACTCCCACTGAAGGACCGGAATAAGGCGGGGACCCTGAAAAAGGTGTAAAATTAAAAATTCACACTGTAGGACCCAGAATAATGTGAGAAAACCTAAAAAACGTGGAAAATTAAAAACTCACACTGAAGGACCTGGAATAAGGCAAGAAAACCTGAAACACGTGGAAAATTAAAAACTCACACTGAAGGACCTGGAATATGGCAAGAAACCCTGAAAAATATGAAAAATTAACAACTCACACTCAAGTATCTGGAATATTGCGAGAAATCCTCAAAAATGTGGAAAATTAAAACTCCCACTGAAGGACCGGAATAAGGCGGGGACCCTGAAAAAGGTGTAAAATTAAAAATTCACACTGTAGGACCCAGAATATGGCGAGAAACCCCGAATAACATGGAAAATTAAAACTCTCACTGAAGGACCTGGAATATGGCGAGAAACCTTCAAAAAAAGTGGAAAATGAATAACTCACACTGAGGGACACAGAATATTTCGAGAAACCCTGAAAGACGTGGAAAAGTAAAAATTCACAATGAAAGACCCAGAATATGTCGAGAATCCCTGAATAACGTGGAAAATTAAAAACTCACACTGAAGGGCCTGGAATATGGAAAGAAATCCTGAAAAACATGAATAATTAACAACTCACACTCAAGGATCTTTAATATTGTGAGAAATCCAGAAAAATGTGGAAAATTTAAAACTCCCACTGAAGGACTGGGAATATGGTGAGAAACCCTGCAAAACGTGGAAAATTAAAAATTCACAATGTAGGACCCAGAATATGGCGAGAAACACGGAAAAACGTGGAAAATTAAAAATTCACACTGTAGGACCTAGATATGGCGAGAAACTCTGAAAAAGATGGAAAATTAAAAACTCACAATGAAGGACACGGAATATGACAAGAAATCCTAAAAAAGGTGGAAAATTAAAAATTTACACTTTAGGACGAAGATTATGACGAGAAACCCTGAAAAACATGGAAAATTCAAAATTCACACTGTAGGACCCAGAATATGGTGAGAAATGGTGAAAAAAGTGGAAAATTAAAAATTCACACTCTAGGACCCAGAATAATGGGAGAAAACCTAAAAAACGTGGAAAATTAAAAACTCACACAGAAGGACCTGGAATAAGGTGAGAAAACCTGAAAAACGTGGAAAATTAAAAACTCACACTGAAGGACCTGGAATATAGCCAGAAACCCTCAATATCCTGGAAAATTAAAAATTTACACTGTAGGACCAAGAATAATTCGAGAAACACTGAAAAACGTGGAAAATTAAAAACTCACAGGTTAGGACATGTAATATGGGAAAAAATCCTTTAAAAATATGATAAATTAACAACTCACACTCCAGGACCTGGAATATTGCAAGAAATCCTGAAAAATGTGGAAAATTAAAAACTCCCACTGAAGGAATGAGAATATGGCGAAAACCCCTGAAAAACATGGAAAAGTAAAAACTCACACTGAAGTACTCAGAATAGAGCGAGAAACCCTGAAAAACATGGAAAATTAACAACTCGAACTCAAGGATCTGAAATGTGTCAGAAACCCTGAGAAATGTGGAAAATTAAAAACTCACACTGAAGGACCCAGAATATGGCGAGAATCCCTGATTACATGGAAAATTAAAAACTCACACTATAGGACCCAGAATATGGCAAGAAACCCTGAAAATGGTCGAAAATTTAAAATTCACACTGTAGGACCCAGAATATGGGGAGAAACGTGAAAAACATGGAAAATTAAAAGTCTCACTGAAGGACCTGGAATATGGCGAGAAACCCTGAAAAATGTGGAAAATTAAAAACTCACACTGAAGGACCCAGAATATGTCGAGAATCCATGATAACATGGAAAGATAAAAACTCACACTGAAGGATCCAGAATATGGCGAGAAAACCTGAAAAGGTGGAAAATTAAAAAGTCACACTGTAGGTCCCAGAATATGTCGAGAAACCCAGAAAAGCATGGAAATTAAAAACTCACACTGAAGGACCTGGAATATGGCGAGAAACCCTGAAAAAGATGGAAATTTAAAAACTCACACTGAAGGACCCAGAATATGGCAAGAAACCCCGAAAAAGGTCGAAAATTAAAAATTCACAGTTTAGGACCCAGAAAATGGTGAGAAATTCTGGAAAATATGGAAAATTCAAAATTCACACTGTAGGACCCAGAATATGGCGAGAATCCCTGATAACATGGAAAGATAAAAACTCACACTTAAGGACCCAGAATATGGCGAGAAACCCTGAAAAGGTGGAAAATTAAAAAGTCTCACTGTAGGACCCAGAATATGGCGAGAAACCCAGAAAAACATGGAAAATTAAAAACTCACACTGAAGGACCTGGAATATGGCGAGAAACCCTGAAAAACATGGAAATTTAAAACCTCACACTGAAGTACCCAGAACATGGTGAGAAACCCTGAAAAAAGTGGAAAATTAAAAATTCACATTGTAGGACGGAGAATAATGGGGAGAAACCCTGAAAAATGGAAAATTAAAAACTCACACTGAAGGACCTGGAATATGGCAAGAAATCCTAAAAAATATGAAAAATTTACAACTCACACACATGTATCTGGAATATTGCGAGAAATCCTCAAAAATGTGGAAAATTAAAACTTCCACTGAAGGACCGGGAATAAGGCGGGGACCCTGAAAAAGGTGCAAAATTAAAAATTCACACTGTAGGAACCAGAATATGGCGAGAAACCCTGAATAACATGGAAAATTAAAACTCTCACTGAAGGACCTGGAATATGGCGAGAAACCTTCAAAAAAGTGGAAAATGAATAACTCACACTGAATGACACAGTATATTGCGAGAAACCCTGAAAGACGTGGAAAAGTAAAAACTCACAATGAAAGACCCAGAATATGTCGAGAAACTCTGAAAAACATGGAAAATTAAAAACTCACACTGAAGGACACATAATATGGCAAAGAACCCTGAAAACCGTGGAAAATTAAAAATTCACACTGTAGGACCCAGAATAATGCGAAAAACCCTGAAAAACTTGGAAAATTAAAAACACAGAACTGAAGGACCTGGAATATGGCAAGAAATCCTGAAATGCAAGAAAAATTAACAACTCACACTCAAGGATCTGGAATATTGCGAGAAATCCTGAAAAACGTGGAAAATTAAAAACTCCCACTGAAGGAAATGGGTTTTGGCGAGAAAACTAGAAAAACATGGAAAATTAACAACTCACACTCAAGGATCCGGAATATGGCGAGACACTCTGAAAAACGTGGAAAATTAAAAACTCACACTGAAAGACCTGGTATATGGCAAGAAATCCTGAAAAACATGAAAAATTAACAACTCACACTCAAAGATCTGGAAGATTGTGAGAAATCCTGAAAAATGTGGAAAATTAAAAACTCCCACTGAAGAACCGGGAATATGGCGAGAAACCCTGAATAACATGGAAAATTAAAACCTCACACTGAAGGACACAGAATATGGTGAGAAACCCAGAAAAAGATGGAAAATTAAAAATTCACACTGAAGGACCTGGAATAAGGTGAGAAACCCTGAACACGTGGAAAATTAAAAACTCACACTGAAGGACATGGGTTTTGGCAAGAAAACTAGAAAAACATGGAAAATTAACAACTCACACTCAAGGTACTCTATGGCGAGAAACCCTGAAAAACGTGGAAAATGAAAAAATCACACTGTAGGACCCAGAATATGGCAAGAAACCCTGAAAAACATGGAAAAATAAAAATTCACACTGTAGGACCCAGAATAATGCAGGAAACACTGAAAAAATTGGAAAATTAAAAACTCACAGTGTAGGACCTGGAATATGGCAGGAAATCGTAAAAAAATATGATAAATTAAATACTCACACTCAAGGATCTGGAATATTGTGAGAAATCCTGAAAAATGTGGAAAATTAAAAACTCCCACTGAAGGACCGAGAATATGGCAAGAAACCCACGAAAAACATGGAAAATTAAAAACACACTGAAGTACCTAGAATATTGCGAGAATCCCTGAAAAAAATGGAAAATTAACAACACACACACAAGGTTCTGGAATATGGCAGAAATGCTGAAAAATGTGGAAAGTTAAAAACTGAAGGACCCAGAATATGGCGAGAAACCCTGAAAAAGGTGTAAAATTTAAAAGTCACACTGTAGGACCCAGAATATGGCGAGAAACTCTGAAAAACATGGAAAATTAAAAAATTACTCTGAAGGACCTGGAATATGGCGAGAAAACCTAAAAATGTGGAAAATTAAAAACTCACACTGAAGGATCTGGAATATGGCAAGACATCCTGAAAAGCATGAAAAATTAACAACTCACACTCAAGCATCTGGAATATTGCAAGAAATCCTGACAAATGTGGAAAATTAAAAACTCACACTGAAGGACCGGGAATATGTCTAGAAACCCTAAAAACGTGGAAAATTCAAAATTCAACTGTAGGACACACAATATGGCGAGAATCCCTGAAAAAAATGGAAAATTAAAAACTCACACTGAAGGACCTGGAATATGGGGAGAAACCCTGAAAAACATGGAAAATTAAAAATTCACACTGTAGGACCCATAATAATCCGAGAAACACTGAAAAACGTGGAAAATTAAAAACTCACACCAAAGGACCTGGAATATGGCAAGAAATCTTGAAAAATATGTAAAATTAACAACTCACACTCAAGGGTCTGGAATATTGCGAGAAATCCTGAAAAATGTGGAAAATTAAAAATTCACACTGTCAGACACAGAATATGGTGAGAAAACATGAAAAAAGTGGTTAATTAAAAATTCACACTGTATTACCCAGAATATGGCGAGAAAACCTGAAAAACGAGGAAAATTAAAAACTCACACTGAAGGACCCAGAAAAAGGCGAGAAACCCTGAAAAAAGTAGAAAATTAAAAATTCACACTGAAGAACCTCGAAAATGGCAAGAAAACCTGAAAAAGGTGGAAAATGAGAATAATCACACTGTAGGACTCAGAATTGCAAAAAAACTTGAAAAATGTGGAAAATGAGAAAATCACACTGCAGGACCCAGAATATGCCGAGAATCCCTGAAAACGTTGAAAATTAAAAATACACGCTGTATGACCCAGAATATGGTGAGAAACCTTGAAAAAAGTAGAAAAGTACAAACTCACACTGAAGGACCCCAAATATGGCGAGAAAACCTGAAAAAGGTGGAAAATGAGAAAATCACACTGTAGGACCCAGAATTACAAAAAAACTTGAAAAACTTGGAAAAAGAGAAAATCATACTGCAGGAACCAGAATATGCCAAGAAACCCTGATAAACGTAAAAATTAAAAATTCACACTGTCGTACAAAGAATATGGCGAGAAACTATGAAAAAAGTCGAAAATTAAAAATTCACACTGTATTACCCAGAATTTGGCGAGAAATACTGAAAAAGGTGGAAAATTAAAAATTCACACTGAAGAACCTGGAATATGGCAAGAAAACCTGAAAAACGTTTAAATGAGAAAATCACACTATAGGATTCAGAATATGACGAAAAAACCTGAAAAACGTGGAAAATTAAAAATTCACACTTACCCCGAATATGTCGAGAAAACCTGAAAAAGGTGGAAAATGAGAATAATCACAATGTAGGACCCATAATTGCAAAAAAAATTTGAATAACGTGGAAAATGAGAAAATAACACTGTATGACCCAGAATATACCGAGAAACCCTGAAATAATTAGAAAAGTACAAACTCAGACTGAAGGACCCCAAATATGGCGAGAAAACCTGAAAAAGGTGGAAAATGAGAAAATCACACTGTAGGACCCAGAATTACAAAAAAAACTTGAAAAACATGGAAAAAGAGAAAATCACACTGCAGGACCCAGAATATGCCAAGAAACCCTGAAAAACGTGAAAATTAAAAATTCACACTGTGGGACACAGAATATGGCGAGAAACCACGAAAAAAGTGGATAAATAAAAATTGACACCGTATTACCCAGAATATGGCCAGAAATACTGAAAAATGTGGAAAAATAAAATTCACATTGAAGGACTTGGAATATGGCAAGAAAATCTGAAAAACATGGAAATGAGAAAATCACACTGTAGGACCCAGTGTGAAAAACGTGGAAGGAAAAAACCTGAAAATCGTGGAAAATTAAAAATTCACACCGAAGGACCCGGAATATGGCCAGAAAACCTGAAAAACGAGGAAAATTAAAAACTCACACTGAAGGACCCGAATATGGCGAGAAAACCTGAAAAAAGTAGAAAATTAAAAATTCACACTGAAGGACCCCGAATATGGCGAGAAAACCTGAAAAAGGTGGAAAATAAGACGAATCACACTGTACGACCCAGAATTGTGAAAAAACTTGAAAAACGTGGAAAATGAGAAAATCACACTGAGGGACCCGGAATATGCTGAGAAACCCTGAATAACGTGAAAATTAAAAATTCACACTGTCGGACACAGAATATGGCAAGAAAACATGAAAAAAGTGGAAAATTAAAAATTAACAC
>NW_028227288.1:485259-500271 GCF_978045245.1 Mus caroli | reverse complement strand
AAAAAAAAACTTAGTCTGGGCAGTGGTGCTTTTAATCCCAGCATTTGGGAAGCAGAGGCAGACAGATTAATATGTTCAAGGCCATCATGGTCTACAGAGTAAGTTCCAGGACAGCCAGGGTTACAGAGAGAAAGTGCATCATGAAAAAACAAAGCTATATTAAATAAATAAAATTTAAAAATTAAAAAATAGCCGGGACTGGTGGCACATACCTTTAATCCCAGCACTCCGGAGGCAGAGATGGGAAGATTTCTGGGTTCAAGATCAGCCTGGTCTGCAAAGTGAGTTCCAGGACAGCCAGGGCTATACAGAGAAACCCTGTTTCGTAAAACAAAAAATTAAATTAAATTAAATTAAAATTACAATTACAATTACAATTAAAAAGAATTAGAAAAAAAGATTACAGAAATCAAACATAAACCACTAGATGGCATGTAACCACAATTACAGCAGAAATATTGCACACACACACACACACACACACACACACACACACAAACTCTGTCATAAAATCAAATGTGCCTTCATGATCAAAGTTCAATAGTCAATACTGCTAGAAGAATCATATGTCTGAAAATAAAAGCCAGAACCTTTTCTGCTTTTGTTTTCTTTTGCCCCAAGATAGGGTTTCTCTTGATGTAGCCCTGGCATCCCTGCCTGGAACTTGCTCTGTAGGCTTGGGTAGCCTCAAACTCACAGAGGTCCTCTCTGCCTGCTTCTGCCACCTACACATCCAGGCAGAAGCTAGAATCTCTCTTTTTTTTTTTTTTTACCTTCTTTTCATTTATTTGTTTGTTTGTTATCATTACTATTAGTTTTCTATGTAAGTGTGTGTGTATGTGCTCTATCTGCTGCCTAGATGACTGCATGACAGAAGAAGGCACCAGAACCTAGGTGAATCCACCATGCAGTTCCTGAAAATTAATTAAAAGAAAAAAAAAAAAAAGGAAATTCAAATCACATAGCAAGGAAAATTAATTAAAAAAAAGAAAGGAAATTCAAATCACATAGCAAGTAGAAATCTGCACAGCTGTCAGAGTGCTATTTAAGGCTTACTGTAAATAATAAAAATTGTTATGTGTCTTTTATCCAAAAACAGAAGGGAGGTGGTGTGCCTGCATATGGAAGGTGACAAGTGGGTGGCAGCCCTCTTGTCCTCTGACTGACATCTATCCTCATAAAGATGGAGGTGGCTGACTGTCACGTGACCTAATGCTCAAGGTAGCTTTTGTGTCCAGCCTCTAGGTGGCCTAGTTTGCATGTGCAGAAAGGTGAGGAGGCTCCCTAAAGCAGCCAGAACTCTTGACCATCCACAGACAGCCTCATACTGTCTTTTGTTATACTTTTAATTGCCAGACTCTGAATTGGTCAGTCTAAATTCTTTTGGTTTAATTAAATTATAATTAAAATGCATAATAAATGAAAAATATAACCAGTCATTCTGAAACTCCTTTTGTGTAACTCAGACTGTAGAATAAGCTAGCTGCAAAGTTACAGTGATCCACCTCCCTCTGCCAGCACTGCCACAACCACTGCCTGTCAAAAGCAAAAATCATAAAAAGGAAGAGGGGAGAGGGAACAAAAATAAGAAGATAAGAATCGTAGCCGGTCATAGTGGTATACAACTTTCATGCCAGCATTTGAAAAGCAGAGGCAGGCTCTTACTGGATTGAGGCCTACAAAGTGTCTTCAAGACAGCCAGGGCTGCTTACACTAAGAAACTATATATGAAAAGAATAAATTTAAGAAAGAAAAAAAAAAGAAAAGAAAGAAAGAAAGAAAGAATGGAAGGAAGGAAGGAAGGAAGGGAGAGGGGGGAACAGAGAGAGGGGGCAGAAGAAAAAAAGAAAGAAAAAAAGAAAAAGAGAAACAGGCAGACTTAGGAGGTAGTGTTACTTGATTGGAGATATCATTTCTCTGTGTAGGCAGGCAGGCAGGCAGACAGCCATAGTTGTTTGCTTTAGTTTAGCTTGGTTTGGTTTTCAGGAAGTGTTGCCGAGGTCATACACAAGCACAGGCCCAAGAAATAAATAAATAAATAAGAAACACACATCTGGGGGGGGGCTAGCTTGGCCATGGAGTCACACACACACACACACACACACACACACACACACACACACACACACTAATAAAATCAGGACATCCAGTGTCTTGGCCATCAATAGTGTGACATTCATGTCTTAAATTGCAAACCAGAAAGTCAGTTGCCCACGTACAAGTCTCTTTCTTCCAAGTAAGATGTCAGTTCCCAGGGAGGTCTTGGGAACTTACACTTTACTCTCTCACACCCTACTCAAAATAGAAGTCTGATTCTAAGTAGTCTGTGCACTGAATCGGTGGTGTGGGTGTCTCTCTTGTGTTAGGGCAGGGCGGGGGTTCCATCCCCAGTGCAGGTTCTAGGAGCAAATGCCAGAGAAGTATACACATGTGCGGGTGTAGGAAATGCTGCTGGGTGGTCAGTTTGAGTCCAAGCCTATTGCAGATAACTATAGAACAAAGGAAGCAGTTCGATTGGCTTCTATCTTGATTGGTTTCTGAGGACACATCCAAGGAGAATATGTAATCAATTCTGGCAGTAACAGCAGAAACAAGCTGTGAGAAAGTGTCCTTATAATAGTAGTTAACAGCACAAAATGGCAGGCTAGCCAGGTAAGAGGTTACCTAGCCCTTATCTAATCTGAAGTAGGCCTTCACATTCCATCTAGGCCTTACTCTTTTACCTATACCTTAACAGCCAGCAGCTTTGCCCTCTGAGCACAGGCATGTATAGATCAATGAATATCTTTCTCTGTATTCATTTATTTATGAGAGACAAAGTCTCTGTACATGGTGCAAAAACATACAAGACAGACCAGGCCGGCCACTCAATAATTTCTGCAGGCATGTGATGGAGGTAGGGTGGGCAAGTGGCATCCAAACTGTGTGAGCAGTTCCATGCCACTTAGTTATCATTATTTGTTTTATGTATGTATGTATGTATGTATGTATGTATGTATGTATGTATGTATGTGTGTGATTACTTAGTTAGTTTCGTATTTAATTGAACCAGGGTTATTTGGGGGGGGGGGAGGAAATTTTTTTCTATATATACAAGCAATTGTAATTTGTTATAGTGTCCCTCCCTTTTGTGAAGTTTGGATTGGGTTTTGCTTGGGATTGTTTGTTTGTTTGTTTGTTTGTTTGTTTTTCCAGACAGGGTTTCTCTGTGTAGCCCGGGCTGTCCTGGAACTCACTCTGTAGACCAGGCTGGCCTCCAATTCAGAAATCTGCCTGCCTCTGCCTCCCAAGTGCTCCCAAAGGCATGTGCCACCACTGCTCTGCTGTACTATTTAAACAGCCCACCCCACCCCACCCCAAAAAAAAGAGCAACAGCAAAACTTTACTGACTGCATATCCAATCCAACCACTCCCAGCTAACTTAGGTAATGTGCGTTTCTGTGCCAGTTGATTTTATATATATATAAATACTGTGTGTGTGTTTGTGTGAAATACAATACAATAAAATAAAATTAAGATGCTCAATTTCTTCACAAGCTTTGTTTTATTTTATTTTTGAAGGTTTTATTTATTTTTTTATTTATATGAGTACACTGCAGCTGTCTTCCAACACACACCAGAAGTGTGCATCGGATTCCAAAGTCACCATGTGGTTTGTGGGAATTGAACTCAGGACCTCTGGAAGAACAGTCAACGCTCTTCAGACCTTCACACACGTTTTATTTTATTAAGCATTAAACATGAAGTAGAAATCATTTAGATATTGTCCAGATTGGCCTTACCAATTCCTAAATTGCTGGCAGGGTGAGGCTTCTAGTGAAAGTCTTCTAGTGAGCGGAGGCTTCCTCTTTCTGTTGGGGTGTGTTATCAACTCCATTACCATTTCCAAAGATCTCGGTGTGAGCCTATTGTTTGGTTCAGTCGGTTGCCAGAGCAAATGTGGACCTGAAAGGACAGTGAGTTCAGAGAATTCACACTGAAATCATCACTCAGGGACTTGAGGCAGAAAACTAGCCAGCCAGCCTCTGGATAGACATGGCTCAGCAGTTCAGAGAACCAGACCATCGCAAATAGTTCACAGACTTGCAGATCCCTTCCCCCCACCCCACCCCTCCCCCAGCCCCACCCAAACATAGGGAGAGAAGGCAGTGAGGGGGAGGGGGAGGTGTTGTGAGAGAATTTAGATAGCTGGAGATTTCATTCATTTACTTCTTTTATTGAGTGTATGGTGAAAGAGGGAAAATGGCTCAAAAGGGAGGGAGGGCAGACCATCTTCCCATGCTGGGATCATTCATGCTTTAAGAAGGAATGCAGGAGGCTGGAGGCTCAGCGGTTAAGAGCCTTGACTGCTCTTCTGAAGATCAGGAGTTCAAATCCCAGCAACCACATAGTGGTTCACAACCACCCAGAATGAGATCTGGTGCCCTCTTCTGGTATGTCTGAAAACTGCTACAGTGTACTTACCTATAATAAATGAATCTGAAGAAGGGGGAGGAGGGGAAGGGGGAAGGCAGCCAGTCAGTCCAAAGGTGCTGGTGTGCACTCTAGGTGCTTTATCAAAAAGCCTTTAGTTCTGCTCTCCCATTTGATTCCCAAAAAGCAGTCTTGGAACCCTGTGCAGAGATAGATAGAAATGGCAACCACAGCAAACAAGCTAGTTTGTGAGTGAGTGAGTGAGTGAGTGAGTGTGTGAGCAGAGCAAGAGAGCTGGATGGCAAAACACACAAAGCCAAAAGAAATGTCTGTCAAGTTTGGCCCCACAAAACAAAGCAAGCTCACATACATTCCCTGAGACTCATCCCTGGCTACAGGGAGTGTGATGTCTCTGAGTATTTTTGGAAGAAAGAAAGAGAGAGAGAGAGAGAGAGAGAGAGAGAGAAAGAAAGAAGAAAGAGAGAAAGAAAGAAAGAAAGAAAGAAAGAAAGAAAGAAATAAGAAAGAAAGAAAGAAAGAAAGAAAGAAAGAAAGAAAGAAAGAAAGAAAGAAAGAAAGAAAGAAAATATTTTAAAAAATATTATTTGGAAAAAAATATTACTTGAAAAAATCATATTTCCAGGAAAAATATTCCTTGGAAATATGATTTCTTTAATCTGTGTACCCAAGACTAACACACACACACACACATGCACACAAACATGGAGCTACTAGTGGAATAGAACTTAACTGAATCCAGTGCAGAAGGGTGAGGATTCACTGAAAAGCCACCAGCAGCCTTGGCACACATGTTTTTCTCTTGCTTTTTGTCTATTACTTCTTTATTATTTTTAGGATGTGGGGGTCTTTCAAGACAGTGTTTCTCTGTGTAGCCCTGGGTGTCTTGGAACTCACTCTGTAGACCAGGATGGCCTGGCATGCACAAATCTGCCAGCCTCTGCCTCCAATGTGGTAGGATTAAAGGTGTGCCCCAACACTGCCCGGAAGTCTATTACTTTTAAATGCCAGATGAGTCCATTCTTTTACATTTTTGGGTTGGTTTGTTAGCTGATTTGATTTTATGTTGTTTCCCTGGAGGTGTACAACCTACACAAGCTCAGGCACGGAAAATAAATAAATAAAGATCTCTGAAACACAAATCTGGGGCTGGTACTAGCTGGCCATGGAATCATATACACACACATGGAGTATTAACTTACAAGCAGCTACATCCTTACCTGTGGAGGAGAGGGACATGAACCAGTTATCACAGCCGTTTTATTGGTGGTGAGGGTTAGGATTTCTTGTTTATTTCTTTGTTTGTTTGATTTCTTTTTTTTTTTTTTTTTTTTTGAGACAGGGTTTCTCTGTGTAGCCTTGGCTGTCTTGGAACTCACCTTGTGGACCAGACTGGCCTTGAACTTAGAAATCTGCCTGCCTCTGCCTCCCAAGTGCTGGGATTAAAGGGGTGCTCCACCACACCCGGTTTCCTTGTTTATTTCTAAGAATCCTTGGAAATATGATTTCTTTAATCTGTGTACCCAAGACTAACACACACACACACATGCACACAAACATGGAGTAAGAGAGAAAGATAAGGAGGAATGACATGAATTTTACTTACACACACACACAAAAAAGAATTAGAAAATTTTAAAGAAATTACACACAAGCCCACTAGATTGCAAGTAACAGTAATCACAGCAGAAATATTGCACACACACACACACACACACACACACACAAACACACACACACTTAAAAAGACACAAACACTGTCATTAAATCCAACTTGCCTTCATGATCAAAGTTGTTTAGTCAATAGTACAAGAAGGAACATATGTCGAGGGCTGGTGATGGAGGTGGCTGGCCTTCATGAGACTTATTGTTCCAGGTTGCTTCTGTCTCTTCCCCTTCTTTTCCAGCTACTAGTGGATTAGAACTTAACTGAATCCAGTGCAGAAGGGTGAGGAGTCACTGAAAAGCCACCAGCAGCCTTGGCACACATATTTTTCTCTTGCTTTTTGTCTATTACTTCTTTATTATTTTTAGGAGGTGGGGGTCTTTCAAGACAGTGGTTCTCTGTGTAGCCCTGTCTTGGAACTCACTCTGTAGACCAGGATGGCCTGGCATGCACAAATCTGCCAGCCTCTGCCTCCAATGTGGTAGGATTAAAGGTGTGCCCCACCACTGCCCGGAAGTCTATTAATTTTAAATGCCAGGTGAGTCCATTCTTTTACATTTTTGGATTGGTTTGTTAGCTGATTGGATTTTATGTTGTTTCCCTGGAGGTGTACCACCTATACAAGCTCAGGAATGGAAAATAATTAAGTAAAGATCTCTGAAACACAAATCTGGGGCTGGTACTAGCTGGCCATGGAATCCTATACACACACATGGAGTATTAATTTACAAGCAGCTACATCCTTACCTGTGGGGGAGAGGGACATGAAAGAGTTTCCACAGCCTTTTTATTGGTGGTCTGGGTTAGGATTTCTTGTTTATTTCTTTGTTTGTTTGTTTGTGTGTTTGATTTTTTTTTTTTTTTTTTTGAGACAGGTTTTCTCTGTGTAGCCTTGGCTGTCCTGGAACTCACTTTGTGGACCAGGCTGGACTTGAACTTAGAAATCTGCCTGCCTCTGCCTCCCAAGTGCTGGGATTAAAGGGGTGTTCCAGCATATCTGGCTTCCTTGTTTATTTCTAAAAATCCTTGGAAATATGATTTCTTAATCTGTGTACCCAGGACTAACACACATACACACATGCACACAAACATGGAGTGAGAGAGAAAGATAAGGAGGAATGACATGAAGTTTAGGAAAAAGAGATATTAATGGATTAATTTTACTTCTATACATAAATACACATGTTTTTTAAAAAATATTTTTTATTATGTATTTTCCTCAATTACATTTCCAATGCTATCCCAAAAGTCCCCCATACCCCCCCCCCCCCTTGTTTTCTTAAAGAGTAGATCTGAGGCAATTGTGGACCACACCTTTAGCCTCAGGCAGATTTCTGCATTCAAGGTCACCCTGGCTTAAGGAGTGACTTCCAAGTCAGCCAGGGCTACACAATGAATCCCTATCTGAGATATTTTTTTTTTATTTTGATTTTTTAATTTTTTTTTTTTTTTTTTTTTTTTTTTTTTTTTTTGGTTTTTCGAGACAGGGTTTCTCTGTATAGCCCTGGCTGTCCTGGAACTCACTCTGTAGACCAGGCTGGCCTCGAACTCAGAAATCCGCCTGCCTCTGCCTCCCGAGTGCTGGGTTTTTTTTATTTTGAAACAGGGTTTCTCTGTGTAGTCCTGGAACTCACTTTGTGGACCTGGAATGACATGAATTTTAGGAAAAAGAGATATTAATGGATTAATATTACTTCTATACATACATACATACATACATATAATTATACATACACACATAATTTTTTCAAATAGAATTAGAGTAGACCTGAGGCAATTGTGGAACATACCTTTAACCTCGGGCAGATTTCTGTGTTCAAGGTCACCCTGGGTTACAGAGTTAGTGTCAAGTCAGCTAGGGCTACACAGAGAAACCGTATCTCAGTAAAAAGAAAAAAATAATAGAAAGAAAGAGAGAGAGAGACAGAGAGAGAGAGAGAGAGAGAGAGAGAGAGAGAGAGAGAGAGAGATTTAAAAAAAAAAAAACTTAGTCTGGGCAGTGGTGCTTTTAATCCCAGCATTTGGGAAGCAGAGGCAGACAGATTAATATGTTCAAGGCCATCATGGTCTACAGAGTGAGTTCCAGGACAGCCAGGGTTACAGAGAGAAAGTGCATCATGAAAAAACAAAGCTATATTAAATAAATAAAATTTAAAAATTAAAAAATAGCCGGGACTGGTGGCACATACCTTTAATCCCAGCACTCCGGAGGCAGAGATGGGAAGATTTCTGGGTTCGAGGTCAGCCTAGTCTGCAAAGTGAGTTCCAGGACAGCCAGGGCTATACAGAGAAACCCTATTTCGTAAAACAAAAAATAAAATAAAATAAAATTAAATTAAAATTACAATTACAATTAAAAAGAATTAGAAAAAAAGATTACAGAAATCAAACATAAACCACTAGATGGCATGTAACCACAATTACAGCAGAAATATTGCACACACACACACACACACACACACACACACAAACTCTGTCATAAAATCGAATGTGCCTTCATGATCAAAGTTCAATAGTCAATACTGCTAGAAGAATCATACGTCTGAAAATAAAAGCCAGAACCTTTTCTGCTTTTGTTTTCTTTTGCCCCAAGATAGGGTTTCTCTTGATGTAGCCCTGGCATCCCTGCCTGGAACTTGCTCTGTAGGCTTGGGTAGCCTCAAACTCACAGAGGTCCTCTCTGCCTGCTTCTGCCACCTACACATCCAGGCAGAAGCTAGAATCTTTTTTTTTTTAACCTTCTTTTCTTTTATTTGTTTGTTTGTTATTATTACTATTAGTTTTCAAAGTATGTGTGTGTGTATGTGCTCTATCTGCTGCCTAGATGACTGCATGACAGAAGAAGGCACCAGAACCTAGGTGAATCCACCATGCAGTTCCTGAAAATTAATTAAAAGAAAAAAAACAAAAAAAGGAAATTCAAATCACATAGCAAGTAGAAATCTGCACAGCTGTCAGAGTGTTATTTAAGGCTTACTGTAAATAATAAAAATTGTTATGTGTCTTTTATCCAAAAACAGAAGGGAGGTGGTGTGCCTGCATATGGAAGGTGACAAGTGGGTGGCAGCCATCTTGTCCTCTGACTGACATCTATCCTCATAAAGATGGAGGTGGCTGACTGTCACGTGACCTAATGCTCAAGGTAGCTTTTGTGTCCAGCCTCTAGGTGGCCTAGTTTGCATGTGCAGAAAGGTGAGGAGGCTCCCTAAAGCAGCCAGAACCCTTGACCATCCACAGACAGCCTCACACTGTCTTTTGTTATACTTTTAAATGCCAGACTCTGAATTGGTCAGTCTAAATTCTTTTGGTTTAATTAAATTATAATTAAAATGCATAATAAATGAAAAATATAACCAGTCATTCTGAAACCCCTTTTGTGTAACTCAGACTGTAGAATAAGCTAGCTGCAAAGTTACAGTGATCCACCTCCCTCTGCCAGCACTGCCACAACCACTGCCTGTCAAAAGCAAAAATCATAAAAAGGAAGAGGGGAGAGGGAACAAAAATAAGAAGATAAGAATCGCCGGGCGGTGGTGGCGCACGCCTTTAATCCCAGCACTTGGGAGGCAAAGGCAGGCAGATTTCTGAGTTCGAGGCCAGCCTGGTCTACAAAGTGAGTTCCAGGACAGCCAGGGCTACACAGAGAAACTCTGTCTCGAAAAACCAAAAAAAAAAAAAAAAAAAAAGAAGAAGATAAGAATCGTAGCCGGTCATAGTGGTATACAACTTTCATGCCAGCATTTGAAAAGCAGAGGCAGGCTCTTACTGGATTGAGGCCTACAAAGTGTCTTCAAGACAGCCAGGGCTGCTTACACTAAGAAACTATGTATGAAAAGAATAAATTTAAGAAAGAAAAAGAAAAAGAAAAGAAAGAAAAAAAAAGAAAAGAAAGAAAGAAAGAAAGAAAGAAAGAAAGAAAGAAAGGAAGGAAGGAAGGAAGGAAGGAAGGAAGGAAGGAAGGAAAGAAGGAAGGAAGGAAGGAAGAAAGGGAGAGGGGGGAACAGAGAGAGGGAGCAGAAGAAAAAAAGAAAGAAAAAAAAGAAAAAGAGAAACAGGCGTCTTTAGGAGTTAGTGTTACTTGATTGGAGATATCATTTCTCTGTGTAGGCAGGCAGGCAGGCAGACAGCCATAGTTGTTTGCTTTAGTTTAGCTTGGTTTGGTTTTCAGGAAGTGTTGCCGAGGTCATACACAAGCACAGGCCCAAGAAATAAATAAATAAATAAATAAATAAATAAATAAATAAATAAGAAACACACATCTGGGAGGGGGGGGGCTAGCTTGGCCATGGAGTCACACACACACACACACACACACACACACACACACACACACACTAATAAAATCAGGACATCCAGTGTCTTGGCCATCAATAGTGTGACATTCATGTCTTAAATTGCAAACCAGAAAGTCAGTTGCCCACGTACAAGTCTCTTTCTTCCAAGTAAGATGTCAGTTCCCAGGGAGGCCTTGGGAACTTACACTTTACTCACTCACACCCTACTCAAAATAGAAGTCTGATTCTAAGTAGTCTGTGCACTGAATCGGTGGTTTGGGTGTCTCTCTTGTGTTGGGGCAGGGCGGGGGTTCCATCCCCAGTGCAGGTTCTAGGAGCAAATGCCAGAAAAGTATACACATGTTGCAGATAACTATAGAATAAAGGAAGCAGTTCGATTGGCTTCTATCTTGATTGGTTTCTGAGGACACATCCAAGGAGAATATGTAATCAATTCTGGCAGTAACAGCAGAATGGCAGGCTAGCCAGGTAAGAGGTTACCTAGCCCTTATCTAATCTGAAGTAGGCCTTCACATTCCATCTAGGCCTTAATAGTTTCCTCAGTCCTTAACATTCCATCTAGGCCTTACTCGTTTACCTATACCTTAACAGACAGCAGCTTTGCCCTCTGAGCCATCGAACAGGCATGTATAGATCAATGAATATCTTTCTCTGTATTCATTTATTTATGAGAGACAAAGTCTCTGTACATGGTGCAAAAACATACAAGACAGACCAGGCCGGCCACTCAATAATTTCTGCAGGCATGTGATGGAGGTGGCATCCAAACTGTGTAAGCAGTTCCATGCCACGTAGTTATCATTATTTGTTTTATGTATGTATGTTTGTATGTGTGAGATTACTTAGTTAGTTTCGTATTTAATTGAACCAGGGTTATTTGGGGGGGGGGAGGAAATTTTTTTCTATATATACAAGCAATTGTAATTTGTTATAGTGTCCCTCCCTTTTGTGAAGTTTGGATTGGGTTTTGCTTGGGATTGTTTGTTTGTTTGTTGGTTGGTTTTTCCAGACAGGGTTTCTCTGTGTAGCCCGGGCTGTACTGGAATTCACTCTGTAGACCAGGCTGGCCTCCAATTCAGAAATCTGCCTGCCTCTGCCTTCCAAGTGCTCCCAAAGGCATGTGCCACCACTGCTCTGCTGTACTATTTAAACAGCCCACCCCCCCCCCAAAAAAAAAGAGCAACAGCAAAACTGCAAATGTTCCTTCCTTCTCTGCATATCCAATCCAACCACTTCCAGCTAACTTAGGTAATGTGCGTTTCTGTGCCAGTTGATTATATATATATATATATATATATATATATATATATATATATATATATAAAATACTGTGTGTGTGTGAAATACAATACAATAAAATAAAATTAAGATGCTCAATTTCTTCACAAGCTTTGTTTTATTTTATTTTTGAAGGTTTTATTTATTTTTTTATTTATATGAGTACACTGCAGCTGTCTTCCAACACACACCAGAAGTGTGCATCGGATTCCAAAGTCACCATGTGGTTCGTGGGAATTGAACTCAGGACCTCTGGAAGAACAGTCAACGCTCTTCAGACCTTCACACACGTTTTATTTTATTAAGCATTAAACATGAAGTAGAAATCATTTAAATATTGTCCAGATTGGCCTTACCAATTCCTAAATTGCTGGCAGGGTGAGGCTTCTAGTGAAAGTCTTCTAGTGAGCGGAGGCTTCCTCTTTCTGTTGGGGTGTGTTATCAACTCCATTACCATTTCCAAAGATCTCGGTGTGAGCCTATTGTTTGGTTCAGTCGGTTGCCAGAGCAAATGTGGACCTGAAAGGACAGTGAGTTCAGAGAATTCACACTGAAATCATCACTCGGGGACTTGAGGCAGAAAACTAGCCAGCCAGCCTCTGGATAGACATGGCTCAGCAGTTCAGAGAACCAGACCATCGCAAATAGTCCACAAACCTGCAGGGACGACTTGCAGATCCCTTCCCCCCACCCCACCCCTCCCCCAGCCCCACCCAAACATAGGGAGAGAAGGCAGTGAGGGGGAGGGGGAGGTGTTGTGAGAGAATTTAGATAGCTCGAACAAATAGCTGGAGACTTCATTCATTTACTTCTTTTATTGAGCATATGGTGAAAGAGGGAAAATGGCTCAAAAGGGAGGGAGGGAGGGAGGGAGGGAGGGCAGACCATCTTCCCATGCTGGGATCATTCATGCTTTAAGAAGGAATGCAGGAGGCTGGAGGCTCAGCGGTTAAGAGCCCTGACTGCTCTTCTGAAGATCATGAGTTCAAATCCCAGCAACCACATAGTGGTTCACAACCACCCACAATGAGATCTGGTGCCCTCTTCTGGTGTGTCTGAAAACTGCTACAGTGTACTTACCTATAATAAATGAATCTGAAGAAGGGGGAGGAGGGGGAGGGGGAAGGCAGCCAGTCAGTCCAAAGGTGCTGGTGTGCACTCTAGGTGCTTTATCAAAAAGCCTTTAGTTCTGCTCTCCCATTTGATTCCCAAAAAGCAGTCTTGGAACCCTGTGCAGAGATAGATAGAAATGGCAACCACAGCAAACAAGCTAGTTAGTGAGTGAGTGAGTGAGTGAGTGAGTGAGTGAGTGAGCAGAGCAAGAGAGCTGGCTGGCAAAACACACAAAGCCAAAAGAAATGTCTGTCAAGTTTGGCCCCACAAAACAAAGCAAGCTCACATACATTCCCTGAGACTCATCCCTGGCTACAGGGAGTGTGATGTCCCTGAGTATTTTTGGAAGAAAGAAAGAAAGAAAGAAAGAAAGAGAGAGAGAGAGAGAGAGAGAGTGTGTGTGGGTTATGAAAAACAGAAAGGCAGGAGGAATTGGCTGACGGACCTCCTTATCTGAAAGAAAGAAAAGAGAAAGAGAAATGAAGCAATATAGATGTAGCCCAGTATTTTATTTTTTCCTCAGATTAAGAAAAGTAATCTTTACAAAAATCTAGCCATATCACTGTAACCTTCATCCATTCCGTTGAGATACCCGAGAGATACCTGACACCCCACAAACACCCAAATCGGAAACAAAAGAAACCTCCCAGACCAGCCAACTAATTGGTCCAACTAATTTCAAATGAATAAATGAAACCGGGCCAACTAGTTGATCTCATTATGTCTAATAATAATAATAGTAGTAGTAGTAGTAGTAGTAGTAGTAGTAGTAGTAGTAATAATAATGCCAGGCAGTGGTGCAGCACACCTTTACTCCCAGCACTTGTGAGGCAGACAGAGGCAGGAGGATTTCTGAGTTTGATTGAGGCCAGAGTTGTCTACAAAGTGAGTTCCTGGGCAGCCAAGACTACACAGAGAAACACTGTCTCGGGGGAAAAAGAAAAAAGCAAGCAAGCAAGCAAGCAAGCAAGCAAGCAAGCAAGCAAGCAAGCAAGCAAGCAAACAAACAGCAGACAGACCACTATTTACAAGTTACCCATTTTTGGAATATATATGAAAAGAAAATCCTTTTTGCCAGCTGACTTACCAGTTTTGTTAAAGGAAGAAAACAGAAAAGTCAGATCATCAACCTAAGGATTTTAAGATGGGCTGGAGAGATGGCTTAGTGGTTAAGAGCACCGATTGCCCCCCTCCACACACACACACACAAAAATTAAAAAAAAAAGCCGGGCGTGGTGGCGCACGCCTTTAATCCCAGCACTCCGGAGGCAGAGGCAGGCAGATTTCTGAGTTCAAGGCCAGCCTGGTCTACAAAGTGAGGTCCAGGACAGCCAGGTCTATTAAAAAAAAAAAAAAGTGTGTGTGTGTCCCCGCATATATATATATATATATATATATATATATATATATATATATATATATAAATATATAAATAAATAAATAAATAAATATAACATCCTTTTAAAATTAAAAAAGGAAAACAAACAAAACTCGAGTAAGGATAACTGGTCGACCTTCAATTTATTCCGCAAAACAAAACAAAAGGAAAATCAGAAAAGAAATCCAGATCAGACATTCTATCGACCGCATTGTGTGGAGAAAAAGACAAGGCCTCCCGGAGTACTATGGTCAACTTCCCAGTTCATTTAAATAAATAAATAAATAAATAAATAAATAAATAAATAAAAATAAAAAATATGTATAAAAAAGTAAAAGAGGCACGGCTATTTGTCTGTGTATACGTATGCAGTTATATAATATTTTAAAAAGAAAAAGGTAAAGAAGTTGGAGTCTTTCTGACATCTGGTCGACCTCCACGGATTGGGGGAAAAAGACAAAGTGCCACCCGGTGTGCTGGTCGACCTCCCAGTCCATTTAAAAAAAAAATATATATATATATACATATGTATATATATACATATATACACATATACACATATATATATATGTATAAAGTAAAAGAGGCACACATATACATTTGTCTACGTGTATGTGTGTGGTTATATATATATATAAAAAAGTTATATATACACACACACACATACACATTTGTCTATATATATTTCTCCATTGATACCTAAATAAAAATATTGGCGTCTTTATGACATCTGGTCGACCTCCGCACTTTGGGGGAAAAAGAAAAAGTGCCACATGGAGTACTGGTTGACCTCGCAGTCCATTAAAAAAAAAAAAAATTATAAAGTAAAAGAGGCACATATATACATTTGT
>NW_028227288.1:467759-472759 GCF_978045245.1 Mus caroli | reverse complement strand
TCTCGGCCCCGAGGAGGGGGAAGGAGGGCTCCCGCGATTCCGCCAGCCGTGGGAACGCTGCCACGGGAAGGGGGGACGAGGCGACAGCCACACAGCCCGAGAAGCACACAGCACGCAACACGCGCGGCACAGGCCTGCGTCGCGGGAGCGGCCAAAGTCGTGGACGCGAGCGAGAGGGACGCACGCGACGGAAGGCGCGGGTGAGGCACGGGAAGACGGGCGGGACCCGGGAGCCCACCGTCGCCTCCCCAACACCCCATCCCGCGGCGGCCCCCAGGAGGGGAGGAAGGTACCGCGCACGCGGGGGTGTGCACGGAGCCCTTTCCCCAGCCACCACCACACAACCGGGCCGACCGACCACACGGCCCCGCAACCACGGCAGGACGACCGACAGGCTCTGCCCCGCGTGATCCCTCCCCAAACTCGGAGCGGGGAGGCGCGGGCCGCGGTAGACGAGAGAGCAAACGCTGCGCGCGCAGGAGGTGGTCAGGGGGCGAGCCCTCGAGGGGACCGACCGGGAGAGACCCCTCGAGACCCACACCCTTTCCGGAAGATAGCTAGAGAAGGCAACTTTCTCACTGAGGGCGGGACGGACCCAAAACCCCGACGAGCTCCGGCAACCGAGAGAATACGTGCGACAAGCGCACACACAGGGAAGCGAGAAGACCCACAACGCGGGGGTCCGCGCGGGGGGGTCTGCGGCAACAGGAAGGTTCCCTTCCAAGGGTACTTATGAGCATCCGCGGACAGTGGAGACCCTGCAACCGGTCCCCCCCGAAAGGCCAGGCCCCCCCAAGCTCCCCACAAGGAAGCAAGGAGTTTCACAAAACTTCTCAAAAAGGCCAGCCGCGACCGCTCAGCACCAACCCTACGCGCAAGGTCCGCGAGTGCGCGGGGCTGGGCGCTCACCCGACGAAGGGGGCTTGTTTTTCCTAGCCCCCTCCTCTCTCCTCGACCCCCCTTTCTCGGGCTTCCCGGACACGAACGGGAAGGCACAGAGTCAGACAGATAACCGGCAACCGAGAGAGGATGTGTGCGACAAGAGAAGACCCACACGCGGGCATCCGCGCGGGGGGATCTGCGGCAGCAGGAAGGTTCTCTTCCAGGGGTATTTTGAGCATACGCGGACAGAGGAGACCCTGCAACAGGTCCCCCCCGAAAGACAGGCCACTGCCACTCTCCAAGCTCCACACGAGGAGCAAGGAAGCTTCACGAAAGTTTTCAAAAAGGCCAGCCGCGACCGCTCAGCACCATCCCTACGCGCAAGGTCCGCGAGTGCGCGGGGTGGGCGCTCGCCCAACGAAGGGGGCTTTTTTTTTAACCGCCCTTCCTCTAATCCTCGACCCCCCTTTCATGGGCTTCTCGGACACAAACGGGAAGGCACACAGCCAGACGGAGCACCGGAGGCACGCCAGGAAACGGGAAGCGCCACCACCAACTCAGAAGCGGGCACCTAGGTGGCAAAACCTGGAACGATCCAGGAGCACCTCTGCAAGAAACAGAACGCGCGTGCACACACCAGACGGGAAGGTTATGCATCGCCACCAGCCAACATTCCCCGGCTCAGGGAAGATGGGCAAGCGATCCACGAGGACCACGCGAACCACTGCGAGAAGTGCGCGCGGGTCAGTGATCGGGCCGGAGAGCCGCACCCCTGCCTTCCACACACCACCGGAATACGGATAGGGTGGAGAGACGAGGGGCCCGCTGGCAGAACGAGAAGAGCGGCCGCCATTCGCCATGAATGTCCGTCCCTCGCCTGGCGCGGCTTAGGCCCTGGCCCGAAGAGAACTCAGGAGCACCACATCGATCTAAGCAGAGTGAGCGACAACACGCAATCGGGAGAAACAAGCGAGATAGGCATGTCTTACACGCGGGGCAAGACAGTACGGATCCGGGCAGAGACACAACGAAGGTGCTGCCACAAAAAAAAAAAAAGTGCACTCGGGAGGCACGTGGCAGGAAGACTCAGACACCACAATCAGGAGAGGAGGATTCGGGACTCTCCACCCTCCCCCCCCGCCAAAAAAAAAAAAAAATGCACTCGGGAGGCATGTGGCAGGAAGAACCAAGACACCGCAGACAGGAGAGTGGAGGATTCGGGACTCTCCACCTCCCCCCCGCCAAAAAAAAAAAAAAAAATGCACTCGGGAGGCATGTGGCAGGAAGAACCAAGACACCGCAGACAGGAGAGTGGAGGATTCGGGACTCTCCACCTCCCCCCCGCCAAAAAAAAAAAAAAAAAAAATGCACTCGGGAGGCGTGTGGAAGACGGGGAAACGAAAGACAGTGGAGGTTCGGGACTCCCAGGAAAAAAAAAAAAAAAAAAAAAACCAGCGGGAGGAACACGAAACACTAGCACGAGACAGCTGGCTGCAACCATTCCACACAGGACACAGGTGTGACAACGACAACGTGGAAATCGGGAAAAACGCCTGAGAACGCAGCAATATCATAGCCCCTGGTTGTCACAAGCTGCCCAGCAAGCGCACACACAAACGGGAAGCAAAAGCACGGAAAGCGGGAAGCATGTCTCGGGCACAGTTTCAGGCACGGCGACAGACCCAAGCCGATATGCAAAGAAAAATAGGCTGGACAAGCAAACAGCCTTGATTGAAAGGGTCTTTTCTCTTTAGCGTCCTTTAGTGTCCTTTAGTGTAAATAGGGAAAGGACAGCGTGTCACTACATATCTCCAGGTCCAATAGGAACAGATAGAATAGATCAAAACCATAAAAATGACAGGGAGGAAGATGACAGCCCACAGAGAACAACTGGAAGTCATACATGGGGGGGTGGCCCAAAATTGTCCCCATGAAGAAAAGAACCGGACGTCAAACGAACAACTGGTCGACCTGACAACCGGGAATACTCAAAATACCGATAGGTAAATGAAACAAAGGCGGGACCATAGCTTTCCCTCGGCTTCAGAAGTAAAGCGCCCCCGGTGACAAAGACAGAGAGGGCTTCTCTGGAGAAAAAAAAGATCCGACACTCCAGCTGGCCCGGCCACATCGGCTTGTAAGCCGGGCCCCTCGCGTCCTCTCGGACTCAGAAGTACAGTGACACCGGTGACAGGGACAGAGAGGGCTTTTGGAAGGAAAAAAAGATCCCAACCTCCAGCTGGCCGGGCCACATCGGCTTGTAAGCCGGGCCCGTCGCGTCCTCTCGGACTCAGAAGTACAGTGACACCGGTGACAGGGTCACGGAGGGCTTCTGGAGGAAAAAAAGATCCGACACTCCAGCTGGCCGGGCCATATCGGCTTGTAAGCCGGGCCCCTCGCGTCCTCTCGGACTCAGAAGTACAGGGACACCGGTGACAGGGACAGAGAGGGCTTCTGGAGGAAAAAAAAAGATTCGAACCTCCAGCACCGGGCCACGTCGGCTTGTAAGCCGGGCCCGTCGCGTCCTCTCGGACTCAGAAGTACAGGGACACCGGTGACAGGGACAGAGAGGGCTTCTGGAGGAAAAAAAAGATCCCAACCTCCAGCTGGCCGGGCCACATCGGCTTGTAAGCCGGGCCCGTCGCGTCCTCTCGGACTCAGAAGTACAGGGACACCGGTGACAGGGACACGGAGGGCTTCTGGAGGAAAAAAGATCCCAACCTCCAGCTGGCCGGGCCACATCGGCTTGTAAGCCGGGCCCGTCGCGTCCTCTCGGACTCAGAAGTACAGTGACACCGGTGACAGGGACACGGAGGGCTTCTGGAGGAAAAAAAGATCCGACACTCCAGCTGGCCGGGCCACATCGGCTTGTAAGCCGGGCCCGTCGCGTCCTCTCGGACTCAGAAGTACAGGGACACCGGTGACAGGGACACGGAGGGCTTCTGGAGGAAAAAAGATCCCAACCTCCAGCTGGCCGGGCCACATCCGCTTGTAAGCCGGGCCCGTCGCGTCCTCTCGGACTCAGAAGTACAGTGACACCGGTGACAGGGACACGGAGGGCTTCTGGAGGAAAAAAAGATCCGACACTCCAGCTGGCCGGGCCACATCGGCTTGTAAGCCGGGCCCGTCGCGTCCTCTCGGACTCAGAAGTACAGGGACACCGGTGACAGGGACAGAGAGGGCTTCTGGAGGAAAAAAAGATCCCAACCTCCAGCTGGCCGGGCCACATCGGCTTGTAAGCCGGGCCCCTCGCGTCCTCTCGGACTCAGAAGTACAGTGACACCGGTGACAGGGACAGAGAGGGCTTCTGGAGGAAAAAAAAAAAAAAAGATCCGAACCTCCAGCACCGGGCCACGTCGGCTTGTAAGCCGGGCCCGTCGCGTCCTCTCGGACTCAGAAGTACAGTGACACCGGTGACAGGGACACGGAGGGCTTCTGGAGGAAAAAAGATCCCAACCTCCAGCTGGCCGGGCCACATCGGCTTGTAAGCCGGGCCCGTCGCGTCCTCTCGCACTCAGAAGTACAGTGACACCGGTGACAGGGACACGGAGGGCTTCTGGAGGAAAAAAAGATCCGACACTCCAGCTGGCCGGGCCACATCGGCTTGTAAGCCGGGCCCGTCGCGTTCTCTCGGACTCAGAAGTACAGTGTCCCGGGTGACAGGGACAGAGAGGGCTCCTGGAGGAAAAAAAAAAAAAAAAAAAAAAGATCTGAACCTCCAGCACCGGGCCACGTCGGCTTGTAAGCCGGGCCAGTCGCGTCCTCTCGGACTCAGAAGTACAATGTCCCCGGTGACGGGGACAGAGAAGGCTTCTGGAAGAAAAAATAAATAAAAATGCGTAGGACTTTAAGCCTTCTGGTCGACCTAATAACGTCGCCACCAACCTTCTATTTCCCCAAAGGGCGCGCAGCAACTCGTTCTGCTTTGCCCATCTCCCGGTACAACCTCCTTGGTACAGACTGTCCCTCCACACGACACCATCTCCGATACGCCCCGCCTGCTTGCCGGATCTCATGTCACCCTGGCCGCCTCACCACAGGCACTTCCCTCCTCTGTGTCACCAAGCGGAGACGGCAGGAGCGTTGCGGAAACTTGTCACCACTAGGTGTCGCCCGAC
>NW_028227288.1:445259-462759 GCF_978045245.1 Mus caroli | reverse complement strand
CGGAAAATAAATTAATAAAGATCTCTGAAACACAAATCTGGGGCTGGTACTAGCTGGCCATGGAATCCTATACACACACATGGAGTATTAATTTACAAGCAGCTACATCATTACCTGTGAGGGAGAGAGACATGAAAGAGTTTCCACAGCCTTTTTATTGGTGGTCAGGGTTAGGATTTCTTGTTTATTTCTTTGTTTGTTTGTTTGATTTCTTTTTTTTTTTTTTTTTTTTTTGAGACAGGGTTTCTCTGTGTAGCCTTGGCTGTCCTGGAACTCACTTTGTGGACCAGGCTGGCCTTGAACTTAGAAATCTGCCTGCCTCTGCCTCCCAAGTGCTGGGATTAAAGGCGTGCGCCACCACACCCGGCTCATACACACGTTTTTTTAAATATTTTTTTATTACGTATTTTCCTCAATTACATTTCCAATGCTATCCCAAATGTCCTCCATACCCTCCCCCCCCCCCTGTTTTCTTAAAGAGAGAATTACAGTAGACCTGAGGCAATTGTGGACCACACCTTTAGCCTCAGGAGGATTTCTGCATTCAAGGTCACCCTGGCTTACAGAGTGACATCCAAGTCAGCCAGGGCTACACAAAGAAAACCTACCTGAGAAAAAAATAATAATTGAAAGAAAGAAAGAAAGAAAGAAAGAAACAAACAAACAAAGAGAGGTGGGGGTCTTTCAAGACAGTGTTTCTCTGTGTAGCCCTGGGTGTCTTGGAACTCACTCTGTAGACCAGGATGGCCTGGAATGCACAAATCTGCCAGCCTCTGGGTCCAAAGTGGTAGGATTAAAGGTGTGCCCCACCACTGCCTGGCAGTCTATTAGTTTTAAATGCCAGATGAATCCATTCTTTTACATTTTTGGGTTGGTTTGTTAGCTGATTTGATTTTATGTTGTTTTCCTGGAGGTTTGGTGGCCTAACACCTACACAAGCTCAGGCCCGAATAATAAATAAGTAAAGATCTCTGAAACACAGATCTGGGGCTGGTAATAGCTGGTCATGGAATCAATAACACACACATGGAGTCATGGAGTATTAATTTACAAGCAGCTATATCCTCACCTGTGGGGGAGAGGGACATGAAACAATTTCCACAGCCTTTGTATTGGAGGTGATGGTGGTAATGGTTAGGATTCCTTCTCTCTTTCTTTCTTTCTTTCTTTCTTTCTTTCTTTCTTTCTTTCTTTCTTTCTTTCTTTCTTTCTATATTTTTATTTATTTATTTATTTATTTATTTATTTATTTATTTATTTTTTATTTTGAAACAGGGTTTCTCTGTGTAGTCCTGGAACTCACTTTGTGGACATGGAATGACATGAATTTTAGGAAAAAGAGATATTAATGGCCGGGCGTGGTGGCGCATGCCTTTAATCCCAGCACTCGGGAGGCAGAGGCAGGCGGATTTCTGAGTTCGAGGCCAGCCTGGTCTACAAAGTGAGCTCCAGGACAGCCAGGGCTATACAGAGAAACCCTGTCTCGTAAAAACCAAAAAAAAAAAAAAAAAAAAAAGAGATATTAATGGATTAATATTACTTCTATACATACATACATACATATAATTATACATACACACATAATTTTTTCAAATAGAATTAGAGTAGACCTGAGGCAATTGTGGAACATACCTTTAACCTCGGGCAGATTTCTGTGTTCAAGGTCACCCTGGGTTACAGAGTTAGTGTCAAGTCAGCTAGGGCTACACAGAGAAACCGTATCTCAGTAAAAAGAAAAAAATAATAGAAAGAAAGAGAGAGAGAGACAGAGAGAGAGAGAGAGAGAGAGAGAGAGAGAGAGAGAGATTTAAAAAAAAAAAACTTAGTCTGGGCAGTGGTGCTTTTAATCCCAGCATTTGGGAAGCAGAGGCAGACAGATTAATATGTTCAAGGCCATCATGGTCTACAGAGTAAGTTCCAGGACAGCCAGGGTTACAGAGAGAAAGTGCATCATGAAAAAACAAAGCTATATTAAATAAATAAAATTTAAAAATTAAAAAATAGCCGGGACTGGTGGCACATACCTTTAATCCCAGCACTCCGGAGGCAGAGATGGGAAGATTTCTGGGTTCAAGATCAGCCTGGTCTGCAAAGTGAGTTCCAGGACAGCCAGGGCTATACAGAGAAACCCTGTTTCGTAAAACAAAAAATTAAATTAAATTAAATTAAAATTACAATTACAATTACAATTAAAAAGAATTAGAAAAAAAAGATTACAGAAATCAAAGATAAACCACTAGATGGCATGTAACCACAATTACAGCAGAAATATTGCACACACACACACACACACACACACACACACACACAAACTCTGTCATAAAATCAAATGTGCCTTCATGATCAAAGTTCAATAGTCAATACTGCTAGAAGAATCATATGTCTGAAAATAAAAGCCAGAACCTTTTCTGCTTTTGTTTTCTTTTGCCCCAAGATAGGGTTTCTCTTGATGTAGCCCTGGCATCCCTGCCTGGAACTTGCTCTGTAGGCTTGGGTAGCCTCAAACTCACAGAGGTCCTCTCTGCCTGCTTCTGCCACCTACACATCCAGGCAGAAGCTAGAATCTCTCTTTTTTTTTTTTTTACCTTCTTTTCATTTATTTGTTTGTTTGTTATTATTACTATTAGTTTTCAATGTAAGTGTGTGTGTATGTGCTCTATCTGCTGCCTAGATGACTGCATGACAGAAGAAGGCACCAGAACCTAGGTGAATCCACCATGCAGTTCCTGAAAATTAATTAAAAGAAAAAAAAAAAAAAAGGAAATTCAAATCACATAGCAAGGAAAATTAATTAAAAAAAAGAAAGGAAATTCAAATCACATAGCAAGTAGAAATCTGCACAGCTGTCAGAGTGCTATTTAAGGCTTACTGTAAATAATAAAAATTGTTATGTGTCTTTTATCCAAAAACAGAAGGGAGGTGGTGTGCCTGCATATGGAAGGTGACAAGTGGGTGGCAGCCCTCTTGTCCTCTGACTGACATCTATCCTCATAAAGATGGAGGTGGCTGACTGTCACGTGACCTAATGCTCAAGGTAGCTTTTGTGTCCAGCCTCTAGGTGGCCTAGTTTGCATGTGCAGAAAGGTGAGGAGGCTCCCTAAAGCAGCCAGAACTCTTGACCATCCACAGACAGCCTCATACTGTCTTTTGTTATACTTTTAATTGCCAGACTCTGAATTGGTCAGTCTAAATTCTTTTGGTTTAATTAAATTATAATTAAAATGCATAATAAATGAAAAATATAACCAGTCATTCTGAAACTCCTTTTGTGTAACTCAGACTGTAGAATAAGCTAGCTGCAAAGTTACAGTGATCCACCTCCCTCTGCCAGCACTGCCACAACCACTGCCTGTCAAAAGCAAAAATCATAAAAAGGAAGAGGGGAGAGGGAACAAAAATAAGAAGATAAGAATCGTAGCCGGTCATAGTGGTATACAACTTTCATGCCAGCATTTGAAAAGCAGAGGCAGGCTCTTACTGGATTGAGGCCTACAAAGTGTCTTCAAGACAGCCAGGGCTGCTTACACTAAGAAACTATATATGAAAAGAATAAATTTAAGAAAGAAAAAAAAAAGAAAAGAAAGAAAGAAAGAAAGAATGGAAGGAAGGAAGGAAGGAAGGGAGAGGGGGGAACAGAGAGAGGGGGCAGAAGAAAAAAAGAAAGAAAAAAAGAAAAAGAGAAACAGGCAGACTTAGGAGGTAGTGTTACTTGATTGGAGATATCATTTCTCTGTGTAGGCAGGCAGGCAGGCAGACAGCCATAGTTGTTTGCTTTAGTTTAGCTTGGTTTGGTTTTCAGGAAGTGTTGCCGAGGTCATACACAAGCACAGGCCCAAGAAATAAATAAATAAATAAGAAACACACATCTGGGGGGGGGCTAGCTTGGCCATGGAGTCACACACACACACACACACACACACACACACACACACACACACACACTAATAAAATCAGGACATCCAGTGTCTTGGCCATCAATAGTGTGACATTCATGTCTTAAATTGCAAACCAGAAAGTCAGTTGCCCACGTACAAGTCTCTTTCTTCCAAGTAAGATGTCAGTTCCCAGGGAGGTCTTGGGAACTTACACTTTACTCTCTCACACCCTACTCAAAATAGAAGTCTGATTCTAAGTAGTCTGTGCACTGAATCGGTGGTGTGGGTGTCTCTCTTGTGTTAGGGCAGGGCGGGGGTTCCATCCCCAGTGCAGGTTCTAGGAGCAAATGCCAGAGAAGTATACACATGTGCGGGTGTAGGAAATGCTGCTGGGTGGTCAGTTTGAGTCCAAGCCTATTGCAGATAACTATAGAACAAAGGAAGCAGTTCGATTGGCTTCTATCTTGATTGGTTTCTGAGGACACATCCAAGGAGAATATGTAATCAATTCTGGCAGTAACAGCAGAAACAAGCTGTGAGAAAGTGTCCTTATAATAGTAGTTAACAGCACAAAATGGCAGGCTAGCCAGGTAAGAGGTTACCTAGCCCTTATCTAATCTGAAGTAGGCCTTCACATTCCATCTAGGCCTTACTCTTTTACCTATACCTTAACAGCCAGCAGCTTTGCCCTCTGAGCACAGGCATGTATAGATCAATGAATATCTTTCTCTGTATTCATTTATTTATGAGAGACAAAGTCTCTGTACATGGTGCAAAAACATACAAGACAGACCAGGCCGGCCACTCAATAATTTCTGCAGGCATGTGATGGAGGTAGGGTGGGCAAGTGGCATCCAAACTGTGTGAGCAGTTCCATGCCACTTAGTTATCATTATTTGTTTTATGTATGTATGTATGTATGTATGTATGTATGTATGTATGTATGTATGTGTGTGATTACTTAGTTAGTTTCGTATTTAATTGAACCAGGGTTATTTGGGGGGGGGGGAGGAAATTTTTTTCTATATATACAAGCAATTGTAATTTGTTATAGTGTCCCTCCCTTTTGTGAAGTTTGGATTGGGTTTTGCTTGGGATTGTTTGTTTGTTTGTTTGTTTGTTTGTTTTTCCAGACAGGGTTTCTCTGTGTAGCCCGGGCTGTCCTGGAACTCACTCTGTAGACCAGGCTGGCCTCCAATTCAGAAATCTGCCTGCCTCTGCCTCCCAAGTGCTCCCAAAGGCATGTGCCACCACTGCTCTGCTGTACTATTTAAACAGCCCACCCCACCCCACCCCAAAAAAAAGAGCAACAGCAAAACTTTACTGACTGCATATCCAATCCAACCACTCCCAGCTAACTTAGGTAATGTGCGTTTCTGTGCCAGTTGATTTTATATATATATAAATACTGTGTGTGTGTTTGTGTGAAATACAATACAATAAAATAAAATTAAGATGCTCAATTTCTTCACAAGCTTTGTTTTATTTTATTTTTGAAGGTTTTATTTATTTTTTTATTTATATGAGTACACTGCAGCTGTCTTCCAACACACACCAGAAGTGTGCATCGGATTCCAAAGTCACCATGTGGTTTGTGGGAATTGAACTCAGGACCTCTGGAAGAACAGTCAACGCTCTTCAGACCTTCACACACGTTTTATTTTATTAAGCATTAAACATGAAGTAGAAATCATTTAGATATTGTCCAGATTGGCCTTACCAATTCCTAAATTGCTGGCAGGGTGAGGCTTCTAGTGAAAGTCTTCTAGTGAGCGGAGGCTTCCTCTTTCTGTTGGGGTGTGTTATCAACTCCATTACCATTTCCAAAGATCTCGGTGTGAGCCTATTGTTTGGTTCAGTCGGTTGCCAGAGCAAATGTGGACCTGAAAGGACAGTGAGTTCAGAGAATTCACACTGAAATCATCACTCAGGGACTTGAGGCAGAAAACTAGCCAGCCAGCCTCTGGATAGACATGGCTCAGCAGTTCAGAGAACCAGACCATCGCAAATAGTTCACAGACTTGCAGATCCCTTCCCCCCACCCCACCCCTCCCCCAGCCCCACCCAAACATAGGGAGAGAAGGCAGTGAGGGGGAGGGGGAGGTGTTGTGAGAGAATTTAGATAGCTGGAGATTTCATTCATTTACTTCTTTTATTGAGTGTATGGTGAAAGAGGGAAAATGGCTCAAAAGGGAGGGAGGGCAGACCATCTTCCCATGCTGGGATCATTCATGCTTTAAGAAGGAATGCAGGAGGCTGGAGGCTCAGCGGTTAAGAGCCTTGACTGCTCTTCTGAAGATCAGGAGTTCAAATCCCAGCAACCACATAGTGGTTCACAACCACCCAGAATGAGATCTGGTGCCCTCTTCTGGTATGTCTGAAAACTGCTACAGTGTACTTACCTATAATAAATGAATCTGAAGAAGGGGGAGGAGGGGAAGGGGGAAGGCAGCCAGTCAGTCCAAAGGTGCTGGTGTGCACTCTAGGTGCTTTATCAAAAAGCCTTTAGTTCTGCTCTCCCATTTGATTCCCAAAAAGCAGTCTTGGAACCCTGTGCAGAGATAGATAGAAATGGCAACCACAGCAAACAAGCTAGTTTGTGAGTGAGTGAGTGAGTGAGTGAGTGTGTGAGCAGAGCAAGAGAGCTGGATGGCAAAACACACAAAGCCAAAAGAAATGTCTGTCAAGTTTGGCCCCACAAAACAAAGCAAGCTCACATACATTCCCTGAGACTCATCCCTGGCTACAGGGAGTGTGATGTCTCTGAGTATTTTTGGAAGAAAGAAAGAGAGAGAGAGAGAGAGAGAGAGAGAGAGAAAGAAAGAAGAAAGAGAGAAAGAAAGAAAGAAAGAAAGAAAGAAAGAAAGAAATAAGAAAGAAAGAAAGAAAGAAAGAAAGAAAGAAAGAAAGAAAGAAAGAAAGAAAGAAAGAAAGAAAATATTTTAAAAAATATTATTTGGAAAAAAATATTACTTGAAAAAATCATATTTCCAGGAAAAATATTCCTTGGAAATATGATTTCTTTAATCTGTGTACCCAAGACTAACACACACACACACACATGCACACAAACATGGAGCTACTAGTGGAATAGAACTTAACTGAATCCAGTGCAGAAGGGTGAGGATTCACTGAAAAGCCACCAGCAGCCTTGGCACACATGTTTTTCTCTTGCTTTTTGTCTATTACTTCTTTATTATTTTTAGGATGTGGGGGTCTTTCAAGACAGTGTTTCTCTGTGTAGCCCTGGGTGTCTTGGAACTCACTCTGTAGACCAGGATGGCCTGGCATGCACAAATCTGCCAGCCTCTGCCTCCAATGTGGTAGGATTAAAGGTGTGCCCCAACACTGCCCGGAAGTCTATTACTTTTAAATGCCAGATGAGTCCATTCTTTTACATTTTTGGGTTGGTTTGTTAGCTGATTTGATTTTATGTTGTTTCCCTGGAGGTGTACAACCTACACAAGCTCAGGCACGGAAAATAAATAAATAAAGATCTCTGAAACACAAATCTGGGGCTGGTACTAGCTGGCCATGGAATCATATACACACACATGGAGTATTAACTTACAAGCAGCTACATCCTTACCTGTGGAGGAGAGGGACATGAACCAGTTATCACAGCCGTTTTATTGGTGGTGAGGGTTAGGATTTCTTGTTTATTTCTTTGTTTGTTTGATTTCTTTTTTTTTTTTTTTTTTTTTGAGACAGGGTTTCTCTGTGTAGCCTTGGCTGTCTTGGAACTCACCTTGTGGACCAGACTGGCCTTGAACTTAGAAATCTGCCTGCCTCTGCCTCCCAAGTGCTGGGATTAAAGGGGTGCTCCACCACACCCGGTTTCCTTGTTTATTTCTAAGAATCCTTGGAAATATGATTTCTTTAATCTGTGTACCCAAGACTAACACACACACACACATGCACACAAACATGGAGTAAGAGAGAAAGATAAGGAGGAATGACATGAATTTTACTTACACACACACACAAAAAAGAATTAGAAAATTTTAAAGAAATTACACACAAGCCCACTAGATTGCAAGTAACAGTAATCACAGCAGAAATATTGCACACACACACACACACACACACACACACAAACACACACACACTTAAAAAGACACAAACACTGTCATTAAATCCAACTTGCCTTCATGATCAAAGTTGTTTAGTCAATAGTACAAGAAGGAACATATGTCGAGGGCTGGTGATGGAGGTGGCTGGCCTTCATGAGACTTATTGTTCCAGGTTGCTTCTGTCTCTTCCCCTTCTTTTCCAGCTACTAGTGGATTAGAACTTAACTGAATCCAGTGCAGAAGGGTGAGGAGTCACTGAAAAGCCACCAGCAGCCTTGGCACACATATTTTTCTCTTGCTTTTTGTCTATTACTTCTTTATTATTTTTAGGAGGTGGGGGTCTTTCAAGACAGTGGTTCTCTGTGTAGCCCTGTCTTGGAACTCACTCTGTAGACCAGGATGGCCTGGCATGCACAAATCTGCCAGCCTCTGCCTCCAATGTGGTAGGATTAAAGGTGTGCCCCACCACTGCCCGGAAGTCTATTAATTTTAAATGCCAGGTGAGTCCATTCTTTTACATTTTTGGATTGGTTTGTTAGCTGATTGGATTTTATGTTGTTTCCCTGGAGGTGTACCACCTATACAAGCTCAGGAATGGAAAATAATTAAGTAAAGATCTCTGAAACACAAATCTGGGGCTGGTACTAGCTGGCCATGGAATCCTATACACACACATGGAGTATTAATTTACAAGCAGCTACATCCTTACCTGTGGGGGAGAGGGACATGAAAGAGTTTCCACAGCCTTTTTATTGGTGGTCTGGGTTAGGATTTCTTGTTTATTTCTTTGTTTGTTTGTTTGTGTGTTTGATTTTTTTTTTTTTTTTTTTGAGACAGGTTTTCTCTGTGTAGCCTTGGCTGTCCTGGAACTCACTTTGTGGACCAGGCTGGACTTGAACTTAGAAATCTGCCTGCCTCTGCCTCCCAAGTGCTGGGATTAAAGGGGTGTTCCAGCATATCTGGCTTCCTTGTTTATTTCTAAAAATCCTTGGAAATATGATTTCTTAATCTGTGTACCCAGGACTAACACACATACACACATGCACACAAACATGGAGTGAGAGAGAAAGATAAGGAGGAATGACATGAAGTTTAGGAAAAAGAGATATTAATGGATTAATTTTACTTCTATACATAAATACACATGTTTTTTAAAAAATATTTTTTATTATGTATTTTCCTCAATTACATTTCCAATGCTATCCCAAAAGTCCCCCATACCCCCCCCCCCCCTTGTTTTCTTAAAGAGTAGATCTGAGGCAATTGTGGACCACACCTTTAGCCTCAGGCAGATTTCTGCATTCAAGGTCACCCTGGCTTAAGGAGTGACTTCCAAGTCAGCCAGGGCTACACAATGAATCCCTATCTGAGATATTTTTTTTTTATTTTGATTTTTTAATTTTTTTTTTTTTTTTTTTTTTTTTTTTTTTTTTTGGTTTTTCGAGACAGGGTTTCTCTGTATAGCCCTGGCTGTCCTGGAACTCACTCTGTAGACCAGGCTGGCCTCGAACTCAGAAATCCGCCTGCCTCTGCCTCCCGAGTGCTGGGTTTTTTTTATTTTGAAACAGGGTTTCTCTGTGTAGTCCTGGAACTCACTTTGTGGACCTGGAATGACATGAATTTTAGGAAAAAGAGATATTAATGGATTAATATTACTTCTATACATACATACATACATACATATAATTATACATACACACATAATTTTTTCAAATAGAATTAGAGTAGACCTGAGGCAATTGTGGAACATACCTTTAACCTCGGGCAGATTTCTGTGTTCAAGGTCACCCTGGGTTACAGAGTTAGTGTCAAGTCAGCTAGGGCTACACAGAGAAACCGTATCTCAGTAAAAAGAAAAAAATAATAGAAAGAAAGAGAGAGAGAGACAGAGAGAGAGAGAGAGAGAGAGAGAGAGAGAGAGAGAGAGAGAGATTTAAAAAAAAAAAAACTTAGTCTGGGCAGTGGTGCTTTTAATCCCAGCATTTGGGAAGCAGAGGCAGACAGATTAATATGTTCAAGGCCATCATGGTCTACAGAGTGAGTTCCAGGACAGCCAGGGTTACAGAGAGAAAGTGCATCATGAAAAAACAAAGCTATATTAAATAAATAAAATTTAAAAATTAAAAAATAGCCGGGACTGGTGGCACATACCTTTAATCCCAGCACTCCGGAGGCAGAGATGGGAAGATTTCTGGGTTCGAGGTCAGCCTAGTCTGCAAAGTGAGTTCCAGGACAGCCAGGGCTATACAGAGAAACCCTATTTCGTAAAACAAAAAATAAAATAAAATAAAATTAAATTAAAATTACAATTACAATTAAAAAGAATTAGAAAAAAAGATTACAGAAATCAAACATAAACCACTAGATGGCATGTAACCACAATTACAGCAGAAATATTGCACACACACACACACACACACACACACACACAAACTCTGTCATAAAATCGAATGTGCCTTCATGATCAAAGTTCAATAGTCAATACTGCTAGAAGAATCATACGTCTGAAAATAAAAGCCAGAACCTTTTCTGCTTTTGTTTTCTTTTGCCCCAAGATAGGGTTTCTCTTGATGTAGCCCTGGCATCCCTGCCTGGAACTTGCTCTGTAGGCTTGGGTAGCCTCAAACTCACAGAGGTCCTCTCTGCCTGCTTCTGCCACCTACACATCCAGGCAGAAGCTAGAATCTTTTTTTTTTTAACCTTCTTTTCTTTTATTTGTTTGTTTGTTATTATTACTATTAGTTTTCAAAGTATGTGTGTGTGTATGTGCTCTATCTGCTGCCTAGATGACTGCATGACAGAAGAAGGCACCAGAACCTAGGTGAATCCACCATGCAGTTCCTGAAAATTAATTAAAAGAAAAAAAACAAAAAAAGGAAATTCAAATCACATAGCAAGTAGAAATCTGCACAGCTGTCAGAGTGTTATTTAAGGCTTACTGTAAATAATAAAAATTGTTATGTGTCTTTTATCCAAAAACAGAAGGGAGGTGGTGTGCCTGCATATGGAAGGTGACAAGTGGGTGGCAGCCATCTTGTCCTCTGACTGACATCTATCCTCATAAAGATGGAGGTGGCTGACTGTCACGTGACCTAATGCTCAAGGTAGCTTTTGTGTCCAGCCTCTAGGTGGCCTAGTTTGCATGTGCAGAAAGGTGAGGAGGCTCCCTAAAGCAGCCAGAACCCTTGACCATCCACAGACAGCCTCACACTGTCTTTTGTTATACTTTTAAATGCCAGACTCTGAATTGGTCAGTCTAAATTCTTTTGGTTTAATTAAATTATAATTAAAATGCATAATAAATGAAAAATATAACCAGTCATTCTGAAACCCCTTTTGTGTAACTCAGACTGTAGAATAAGCTAGCTGCAAAGTTACAGTGATCCACCTCCCTCTGCCAGCACTGCCACAACCACTGCCTGTCAAAAGCAAAAATCATAAAAAGGAAGAGGGGAGAGGGAACAAAAATAAGAAGATAAGAATCGCCGGGCGGTGGTGGCGCACGCCTTTAATCCCAGCACTTGGGAGGCAAAGGCAGGCAGATTTCTGAGTTCGAGGCCAGCCTGGTCTACAAAGTGAGTTCCAGGACAGCCAGGGCTACACAGAGAAACTCTGTCTCGAAAAACCAAAAAAAAAAAAAAAAAAAAAGAAGAAGATAAGAATCGTAGCCGGTCATAGTGGTATACAACTTTCATGCCAGCATTTGAAAAGCAGAGGCAGGCTCTTACTGGATTGAGGCCTACAAAGTGTCTTCAAGACAGCCAGGGCTGCTTACACTAAGAAACTATGTATGAAAAGAATAAATTTAAGAAAGAAAAAGAAAAAGAAAAGAAAGAAAAAAAAAGAAAAGAAAGAAAGAAAGAAAGAAAGAAAGAAAGAAAGAAAGGAAGGAAGGAAGGAAGGAAGGAAGGAAGGAAGGAAGGAAAGAAGGAAGGAAGGAAGGAAGAAAGGGAGAGGGGGGAACAGAGAGAGGGAGCAGAAGAAAAAAAGAAAGAAAAAAAAGAAAAAGAGAAACAGGCGTCTTTAGGAGTTAGTGTTACTTGATTGGAGATATCATTTCTCTGTGTAGGCAGGCAGGCAGGCAGACAGCCATAGTTGTTTGCTTTAGTTTAGCTTGGTTTGGTTTTCAGGAAGTGTTGCCGAGGTCATACACAAGCACAGGCCCAAGAAATAAATAAATAAATAAATAAATAAATAAATAAATAAATAAGAAACACACATCTGGGAGGGGGGGGGCTAGCTTGGCCATGGAGTCACACACACACACACACACACACACACACACACACACACACACTAATAAAATCAGGACATCCAGTGTCTTGGCCATCAATAGTGTGACATTCATGTCTTAAATTGCAAACCAGAAAGTCAGTTGCCCACGTACAAGTCTCTTTCTTCCAAGTAAGATGTCAGTTCCCAGGGAGGCCTTGGGAACTTACACTTTACTCACTCACACCCTACTCAAAATAGAAGTCTGATTCTAAGTAGTCTGTGCACTGAATCGGTGGTTTGGGTGTCTCTCTTGTGTTGGGGCAGGGCGGGGGTTCCATCCCCAGTGCAGGTTCTAGGAGCAAATGCCAGAAAAGTATACACATGTTGCAGATAACTATAGAATAAAGGAAGCAGTTCGATTGGCTTCTATCTTGATTGGTTTCTGAGGACACATCCAAGGAGAATATGTAATCAATTCTGGCAGTAACAGCAGAATGGCAGGCTAGCCAGGTAAGAGGTTACCTAGCCCTTATCTAATCTGAAGTAGGCCTTCACATTCCATCTAGGCCTTAATAGTTTCCTCAGTCCTTAACATTCCATCTAGGCCTTACTCGTTTACCTATACCTTAACAGACAGCAGCTTTGCCCTCTGAGCCATCGAACAGGCATGTATAGATCAATGAATATCTTTCTCTGTATTCATTTATTTATGAGAGACAAAGTCTCTGTACATGGTGCAAAAACATACAAGACAGACCAGGCCGGCCACTCAATAATTTCTGCAGGCATGTGATGGAGGTGGCATCCAAACTGTGTAAGCAGTTCCATGCCACGTAGTTATCATTATTTGTTTTATGTATGTATGTTTGTATGTGTGAGATTACTTAGTTAGTTTCGTATTTAATTGAACCAGGGTTATTTGGGGGGGGGGAGGAAATTTTTTTCTATATATACAAGCAATTGTAATTTGTTATAGTGTCCCTCCCTTTTGTGAAGTTTGGATTGGGTTTTGCTTGGGATTGTTTGTTTGTTTGTTGGTTGGTTTTTCCAGACAGGGTTTCTCTGTGTAGCCCGGGCTGTACTGGAATTCACTCTGTAGACCAGGCTGGCCTCCAATTCAGAAATCTGCCTGCCTCTGCCTTCCAAGTGCTCCCAAAGGCATGTGCCACCACTGCTCTGCTGTACTATTTAAACAGCCCACCCCCCCCCCAAAAAAAAAGAGCAACAGCAAAACTGCAAATGTTCCTTCCTTCTCTGCATATCCAATCCAACCACTTCCAGCTAACTTAGGTAATGTGCGTTTCTGTGCCAGTTGATTATATATATATATATATATATATATATATATATATATATATATATATAAAATACTGTGTGTGTGTGAAATACAATACAATAAAATAAAATTAAGATGCTCAATTTCTTCACAAGCTTTGTTTTATTTTATTTTTGAAGGTTTTATTTATTTTTTTATTTATATGAGTACACTGCAGCTGTCTTCCAACACACACCAGAAGTGTGCATCGGATTCCAAAGTCACCATGTGGTTCGTGGGAATTGAACTCAGGACCTCTGGAAGAACAGTCAACGCTCTTCAGACCTTCACACACGTTTTATTTTATTAAGCATTAAACATGAAGTAGAAATCATTTAAATATTGTCCAGATTGGCCTTACCAATTCCTAAATTGCTGGCAGGGTGAGGCTTCTAGTGAAAGTCTTCTAGTGAGCGGAGGCTTCCTCTTTCTGTTGGGGTGTGTTATCAACTCCATTACCATTTCCAAAGATCTCGGTGTGAGCCTATTGTTTGGTTCAGTCGGTTGCCAGAGCAAATGTGGACCTGAAAGGACAGTGAGTTCAGAGAATTCACACTGAAATCATCACTCGGGGACTTGAGGCAGAAAACTAGCCAGCCAGCCTCTGGATAGACATGGCTCAGCAGTTCAGAGAACCAGACCATCGCAAATAGTCCACAAACCTGCAGGGACGACTTGCAGATCCCTTCCCCCCACCCCACCCCTCCCCCAGCCCCACCCAAACATAGGGAGAGAAGGCAGTGAGGGGGAGGGGGAGGTGTTGTGAGAGAATTTAGATAGCTCGAACAAATAGCTGGAGACTTCATTCATTTACTTCTTTTATTGAGCATATGGTGAAAGAGGGAAAATGGCTCAAAAGGGAGGGAGGGAGGGAGGGAGGGAGGGCAGACCATCTTCCCATGCTGGGATCATTCATGCTTTAAGAAGGAATGCAGGAGGCTGGAGGCTCAGCGGTTAAGAGCCCTGACTGCTCTTCTGAAGATCATGAGTTCAAATCCCAGCAACCACATAGTGGTTCACAACCACCCACAATGAGATCTGGTGCCCTCTTCTGGTGTGTCTGAAAACTGCTACAGTGTACTTACCTATAATAAATGAATCTGAAGAAGGGGGAGGAGGGGGAGGGGGAAGGCAGCCAGTCAGTCCAAAGGTGCTGGTGTGCACTCTAGGTGCTTTATCAAAAAGCCTTTAGTTCTGCTCTCCCATTTGATTCCCAAAAAGCAGTCTTGGAACCCTGTGCAGAGATAGATAGAAATGGCAACCACAGCAAACAAGCTAGTTAGTGAGTGAGTGAGTGAGTGAGTGAGTGAGTGAGTGAGCAGAGCAAGAGAGCTGGCTGGCAAAACACACAAAGCCAAAAGAAATGTCTGTCAAGTTTGGCCCCACAAAACAAAGCAAGCTCACATACATTCCCTGAGACTCATCCCTGGCTACAGGGAGTGTGATGTCCCTGAGTATTTTTGGAAGAAAGAAAGAAAGAAAGAAAGAAAGAGAGAGAGAGAGAGAGAGAGAGTGTGTGTGGGTTATGAAAAACAGAAAGGCAGGAGGAATTGGCTGACGGACCTCCTTATCTGAAAGAAAGAAAAGAGAAAGAGAAATGAAGCAATATAGATGTAGCCCAGTATTTTATTTTTTCCTCAGATTAAGAAAAGTAATCTTTACAAAAATCTAGCCATATCACTGTAACCTTCATCCATTCCGTTGAGATACCCGAGAGATACCTGACACCCCACAAACACCCAAATCGGAAACAAAAGAAACCTCCCAGACCAGCCAACTAATTGGTCCAACTAATTTCAAATGAATAAATGAAACCGGGCCAACTAGTTGATCTCATTATGTCTAATAATAATAATAGTAGTAGTAGTAGTAGTAGTAGTAGTAGTAGTAGTAGTAGTAATAATAATGCCAGGCAGTGGTGCAGCACACCTTTACTCCCAGCACTTGTGAGGCAGACAGAGGCAGGAGGATTTCTGAGTTTGATTGAGGCCAGAGTTGTCTACAAAGTGAGTTCCTGGGCAGCCAAGACTACACAGAGAAACACTGTCTCGGGGGAAAAAGAAAAAAGCAAGCAAGCAAGCAAGCAAGCAAGCAAGCAAGCAAGCAAGCAAGCAAGCAAGCAAACAAACAGCAGACAGACCACTATTTACAAGTTACCCATTTTTGGAATATATATGAAAAGAAAATCCTTTTTGCCAGCTGACTTACCAGTTTTGTTAAAGGAAGAAAACAGAAAAGTCAGATCATCAACCTAAGGATTTTAAGATGGGCTGGAGAGATGGCTTAGTGGTTAAGAGCACCGATTGCCCCCCTCCACACACACACACACAAAAATTAAAAAAAAAAGCCGGGCGTGGTGGCGCACGCCTTTAATCCCAGCACTCCGGAGGCAGAGGCAGGCAGATTTCTGAGTTCAAGGCCAGCCTGGTCTACAAAGTGAGGTCCAGGACAGCCAGGTCTATTAAAAAAAAAAAAAAGTGTGTGTGTGTCCCCGCATATATATATATATATATATATATATATATATATATATATATATATAATATATAAATAAATAAATAAATAAATATAACATCCTTTTAAAATTAAAAAAGGAAAACAAACAAAACTCGAGTAAGGATAACTGGTCGACCTTCAATTTATTCCGCAAAACAAAACAAAAGGAAAATCAGAAAAGAAATCCAGATCAGACATTCTATCGACCGCATTGTGTGGAGAAAAAGACAAGGCCTCCCGGAGTACTATGGTCAACTTCCCAGTTCATTTAAATAAATAAATAAATAAATAAATAAATAAATAAATAAATAAATAAAAATAAAAAATATGTATAAAAAAGTAAAAGAGGCACGGCTATTTGTCTGTGTATACGTATGCAGTTATATAATATTTTAAAAAGAAAAAGGTAAAGAAGTTGGAGTCTTTCTGACATCTGGTCGACCTCCACGGATTGGGGGAAAAAGACAAAGTGCCACCCGGTGTGCTGGTCGACCTCCCAGTCCATTTAAAAAAAAAATATATATATATATACATATGTATATATATACATATATACACATATACACATATATATATATGTATAAAGTAAAAGAGGCACACATATACATTTGTCTACGTGTATGTGTGTGGTTATATATATATATAAAAAAGTTATATATACACACACACACATACACATTTGTCTATATATATTTCTCCATTGATACCTAAATAAAAATATTGGCGTCTTTATGACATCTGGTCGACCTCCGCACTTTGGGGGAAAAAGAAAAAGTGCCACATGGAGTACTGGTTGACCTCGCAGTCCATTAAAAAAAAAAAAAATTATAAAGTAAAAGAGGCACATATATACATTTGTCTACCTGCACGAGTGTATATTAAAAAAAAACAAAAACAAAAGTTCGCGTCTTTCCGACATCTGGTCGACCCCCGCGGTTTGGGGGAAAAAGACAAAGTGCCACCCGGAGTACTGGTCGACCTATATACAAAAAAGAAAAAAAAAAAAATAGGCTTCTTTCTGACATCTGGTCGACCTCCGCGGTATGGGGGAAAAAGGCAAAGTGCCACCCGGAGTACTGGTCGACCTATATACAAAAAAGGAAAAAAAAAAAAATTGGCTTCTTTCTGACATCTGGTCGACCTCCGCGGTATGGGGGGGGAAAAAGGCAAAGTGCCACCCGGAGTACTGGTCGACCTATATACAAAAGAGAAAAAAAAAAAATTGGCTTCTTTCTGACATCTGGTCGACCTCCGCGGTATGGGGGAAAAAGGCAAAGTGCCACCCGGAGTACTGGTCGACCTATATACAAAAAAGGAAAAAAAAAAAAAAATTGGCTTCTTTCTGACATCTGGTCGACCTCCGCGGTATGGGGGGGGAAAAAGGCAAAGTGCCACCCGGAGTACTGGTCGACCTATATACAAAAGAGAAAAAAAAAAAAAATTGGCTTCTTTCTGACATCTGGTCGACCTCCGCGGTATGGGGGAAAAAGGCAAAGTGCCACCCGGAGTACTGGTCGACCTATATA
>NW_028227288.1:401044-442659 GCF_978045245.1 Mus caroli | reverse complement strand
TCTGGGTCCTACAGTGTGAATTTTTAATTTTCCAAGTTTTTCAAGGTTTCTTGCCATATTCTGGTCCTACAGTGTGAATTTTTAATTTTCCACATTTTTCAGGGTTTCTCGCCATATTCTGGGTACTTCAGTGTGAGTTTTTAATTTTCCATGTTTTTCAGGGTTTCTCGCCATATTCATGGTCCTCCAGTGTGAGTTTTTAATTTTCCACATTTTTCAGGATTTCTCGCAATATCCCAGACCCTTGAGTGTGAGTTGTTATTTTTACATATTTTTCAGGATTTCTTTCCATATTCCAGGTCCTTCAGAGGGAGTTTTTAATTTTCCAATTTTTTCACGGTTTTTTCACCATATTCTGAGTCCTACAGTGTGAGTTTTAATTTTCCATGTTTTTCTGGGTTTCTCGCCATATTCTGGGTCCTACAGTGTGAATTTTTATTATCCACCTTTTTCAGGGTTTCTTGCCATATTCAGGGTCCTTTAGTTCGAGTTTTCAATTTTCCACATTTTTTAGGATTTCTAGCAATATTCCAGATCATTGAGTGTGAGTTGTTAATTTATCATATTTTTCAGGATTTCTTGCCATATTCCAGGTCCTACATTTTGAGTTTTTAATTTTCCACGTTTTTCTGTGTTTCTCTCATTATTCTGTGGGGCCTACAGTGTCAAATTTAATTTTTCCACGTGTTTAAGGGCGCCATATTCCAAGTCCTTCAGTGTGAGTTTTTTATTTTTCACTTTTTTCTGGGATTCTCGCCATATTCTGGGTCCTACAGTGTGAATTTTAATTTTCTACGATTTTGAGGATTTCTGGCCATATTCTAGGTCCTTCAGTGTGAATTTTTAATTTTCCACGATTTTAAGGGTTTCTGGCTATATTCCAGGTCCTTTAGTGTGAGTTTTTAATTTTCCACGTTTTTCAGGTTTTCTCGCCATATTCCAGGTCCTTCAGAGTGAGTTTTTAATTTTCCATGTTTTTCAGAGTTTCTCGCCATATTCTGGGTCCTACAGTGTGAATTTTTAATTTTCCATGTTTTTCAGGGTTTTTCACATTATTCTGGGTACTACACTGTGAATTTTTAATTTTTCACGTTTTTCAGGGTTTCTCACCATATTCCCGGTACTTCCTTGTGAGTTTTCAATTTTCCACATTTTTCAGGATTTCTCACACTATCCCTGATCCTTGCATGTGAGTTGTTAATTTTTCCTGCTTTTCAGGATTTCTTGCCATATTCTAGGTCCATCAGTGTGAGTTTTTAATTTTCCAAGTTTTTAAGGGTTTCTCACCATATTCCGGGTCCTTCAGTGTGAATTTTTAATTTTCCACCTTTTTCAGGGATTCATGCCATATTCTGTGTCCTTCAGTGTGAGTTTTTAATTTATCATGTTTTTCAGAGTTTTTTGCCATATTCCCAGTCCTTCAGTGTGATTTTTTAATTTTCCACATTTGTCAGGATTTCTCGCAATATTCCAGTTCCTTTACTGTGAGTTGTTAATTTTTCATGCTTTTCAGGATTTCTTGCCATATTCCAGGTCCTTCAGTGTGATTTTTTAATTTTCCACATTTGTCAGGATTTCTCGCAATATTCCAGTTCCTTTACTGTGAGTTGTTAATTTTTCATGCTTTTCAGGATTTCTCGCCATATTCTGGGTCCTTCAGTGTGAGTTTTTAATTTTCCACGTTTTTCAGGGTTTCTTGCAATTTCAAGATCCTTGAGTGTGAGTTGTTAATTTTCCGTGTATTTCAGGGTTTCTCCCCATATTCTGTGTCCTTCAGTGTGAGTTTTTAATTTTCCATGTTTTTCAAGGTTTCTCGGCATATTCCCGGTCCTTCAGTGTGAGTTTTTAATTTTCCACATTTGTCAGGATTTCTCGCAATATTCCAGATGCTTGAGTGTGAGTTGTTAATTTTTCATGCTTTTCAGGATGTCTTGCCATATTCCAGATCCTTCAGTGTGAGTTTTTAATTTTCCACATTTTTAGGTTTTCTCGCCATATTCCAGGTCCTTCAGAGTAATTTTTTAATTTTCCATGTTTTTCAGAGTTTCTCGCCATATTCTGGGTCCTACAGTGTGACTTTTAAATTTTACACCTTTTTCAGGGTTTCTCGCCATATTCTGGGTCCTTCAGTTTTTAACTTTCCACATTTTTCAGCATTTCTGCCATATTCCAGAACCTTGTGTGTGTGTTGTTAATTTTCCATTTTTTTCAGGGATTCTCGCAATATTCTAGGTACTTCAGTGTGTTTTTAATTTTCCATGTTTTTCGTGGGTTTCTTGCCATATTCTCGGTCCTTCAGTGGGAGTTTTTAATTTTCCACATTTTTCAGGATTTCTCACAATATTCCAGATCCTTGAGTGTGAGTATTTAATTTATCATATTTTTTTACGATTTCCTGCCATATTCCAGGTCCTACACTGTGAGTTTTTAATTTTCCAATTTTTTCAGTGTTTCCTGCATTATTCTGGGTCCTACAGTGTGAATTTTATTTTTCCATGTTTTTCAGGGTTTCTTGCCATATTCTGGGTCCTACAGTGTGATTTTTTCATTTTCCATGTTTTTCAGGGTTTCTCGCCATAGAGTACCTTGAGTGTGAGTTGTTAATTTTCCATGTTTTTCTAGTTTTCTTGCCAAAACCCATGTCCTTCAGTGTGAGTTTTTAATTTTCCACGTGTTCAGGTTTCTCACCTTATTCCAGGTCCTTCAGTGTGAATTTTTAATTTTCCATCTTTTTCTGGGTTTCTCACCATATTCTGTGTCCTTCAGTGTGAGGTTTTAATTTTCCATGTTTTTCAGGGTTTCTCGCCATATTCCCGGTTCTTCAGTGGGAGTTTTTAATTTTCCACATTTTTCAGGATTTCTCACAATCTTCCAGATCTTTGAGTGTGAGTTGTTAATTTTTCATGTTTTTCAGGATTTCTTGCCATATACCAGGTCTTTCAGTGTGAGTTTTTAATTTTCCACGTTTTTCAGAGTGTCTCGCCATATTCCGGATCCTTGAGTGTGAGTTGTTAATTTTCCATGTTTTTCTAGTTTTCTCGCCAAAACCCATTTCCTTCAGTGGGAGTTTTTAATTTTCCACGTTTTTCAGGATTTCTCGCAATATTCCAGATCCTTGAGTGTGAGTTGTTAATTTTTCTTGCATTTCAGGATTTCTTGCCATATTCCAGGTCCTTCAGTTCTGTGTTTTTAATTTTCCAAGTTTTTCAGGGTTTTTCGCATTATTCTGGGTCCTACAGTGTGAATTTTTAATTTTCCACGGTTTTCAGGGTTCTTTGCCATATTATGTGTCCTTCAGTGTGAGTTTTTAATTTTCCATGTTTTTCAGAGTTTCTCGACATATTCTGGGTCTTTCATTGTGAGTTTTTACTTTTCCACGTCTTTCAGGGTTTCTCACAATATACTGTGTCATTCAGTGTGAGTTATTCATTTTCCACTTTTTTGAAGGTTTCTCGCCATATTCCAGGTCCTTCACTGAGAGTTTTAATTTTCCATGTTATTCAGGGTTTCTCGCCATATTCTGGTTCCTACAGTGTGAATTTTTAATTTTGCACCTTTTTCAGGGTCCCCGCCTTATTCCCGGTCCTTCAGTGGAAGTTTTAATTTTCCACATTTTTGAGGATTTCTCGCAATATTCCAGATACATGTGTGTGAGTTGTAAATTTTTCATATTTTTTAGGATTTCTTGCCATATTCCAGGTCCTTCAGTGTGAGTTTTTAATTTTCCATTTTTCAGGGTTTCTCCCATTATTCTCCGTCCTACAATGTGAATTTTTAATTTTCCACTTTTTTCAGGGTTTCTCACCATGTTCTGGGTACTTCAGTGTGAGGTTTTAAATTTCCATGTTTTTCAGGGTTTCTCGCCATATTCCAGGTCCTTCAGTGTGAGTTTTTAATTTTCCATGTTTTTCTGGGTTTCTCGCCATATTCTGGGTCCTACAGTGAGACTTTTTAATTTTCCACCTTTTCAGGGTTTCTCGCCATATTCTGGGTCCTTAAGTGTGAGTTTTTATCTTTCCATGTTATCAGGGATTCTCGCCATATTCTGGGTCCTACAGTGTGAATTTTGAATTTTCCATATTTTCCAGAATTTCTCACCATTTTCTGGGTCCTAAAGTGTGAATTTTTAATTTTCGACCTTTTTCGGGGTTTCTTGCCATATTCTGGGTCCTTCAGTGTGAGTTTTTAAATTTCCATCTTTTTCAGGGTTTCTCGCCATATTCCAGGTCCTTCAGTGTGAGTTTTTAATTTCCATGCTTTTCTGGGTTTCTCGACATATTCTGGGACCTACAGTGTGACTTTTTAATTTTCCACCTTTTCAGGTTTTCTCGCCATATTCTGGATCCTTCAGTGTGAGTTTTTATCTTTCCATGTTATCATGGATTCTCGACATATTCTGGGTCCTTCAGTGTGAGTTTTTAATTTTCCACATTTTTCAGGGTTTCTCGCCATATTCCAGGTCCTTCAGTGAGACTTTTAATTTTCCATGTTTTTCACGTTTCTCCCCATATTCTGGGTCCTACAGTGTGAATTTTAAATTTTCGACCATTTTCAGGGTTTCTTGCCATATTCTGGGTCCTATAGTGTGAGTTTTTAATTTTCCATGTAATCAGGGATTCTCGCCATATTCTGGGTCCTTCAGTGTGAGTTTTTAATTTTCCACATTTCTCAGGGTTTCTTACACATTTCAGATCCTTGAGTTCGAGTTGTTAATTTTCCATGTTTTTCAGGGTTTCTCGCTCTATTCTGAGTACTTCAGTGTGAGTTTTTACTTTTCCATGTTTTTCAGGGGTTTTCGCCATATTCTCATTCCTTCAGTGGGAGTTTTTAATTTTCCACATTTTTCAGGATTTCTTGCAATATTCCAGGTCCTGGAGTGTGAGTTGTTAATTTATCATATTTTTAAAGGATTTTTTCCCATATTACATGTCCTAACCTGTGAGTTTTTAATTTTCCACGTTTTTCAGTGTTTCTCGAATTATTCTTGGTCCTACAGTGTAAATTTTTAATTTTCCAGGATATTGAGGGTTTCTGGCTATATTCCAGGTCCTTCAGTGTGAGTTTTTAATTTTCCACGTTTTTCAGGTTTTCTCACCTTATTCCAGGTCCTTCTGTGTGAGTTTTTAATTTTCCACGTTTTTTAGGTTTTCTCCCATTATTCTGGGTCCTACAGTGTGAATTTTTAATTTTCCACTTTTTTCACCATTTCTCACCATATTCTGGGTCCTACAGTGTGAATTTGAATTTTCCATGTTTTTCAGGGTTTCTCGTCATAATCTTCGTCCTAAAGTGTAAATTTTTAATTTTCCACCTTTTTTAGGATTTCTTGTCATATTCCGTGTCCTTCATTGTGAGTTTTTAATTTTCCATCTTTTTCAGAGTTTCTCGCCATATCTAGGTCCTACAGTGTGAATTTTTAATTTTCCACGTTTTTCCGTGTTTCTCGCCATATTCTGGGTCCTACATTGTGAATTTTTAATTTTCCACGTTTTGCAGGGTTTCTCACCATATTCCCAGTCCTTCAGTGGGAGTTTTAAATTTTCCACATTTTTCTGGATTTCTCACAATATTAAAGATCCTTGAGTGTGAGTTGTTAATTATTCATGTTTTTCAGGATTTCTTTCCATATTCCAGGCCCTTCAGTGTGAGTTTTTAATTTTCCACGTTATTCAGGAATTCTCGACATATTCTGGGTCTTTCATTGTGAATTTTTACTTTTCCACGTCTTTCAGGGTTTCTCGAAATATTCTGTGTCCCTCAGTGTGAGTTATTCATTTTCCACTTTTTTTGAAGGTTTCTCGCCATATTCCAGGTCCTTCAGTGAGAGTTTTAATTTTCCATGTTATTCGGGGTTTCTCGCCATATTCTGGGTCCTACAGTGTGAATTTTTAATTTTACACCTTTTTCAGGGTCCCCGCCTTATTCCGGTCCTTCAGTGGGAGTTTTAATTTTCCACATTTTTGAGGATTTCTCGCAATATTCCAGATACTTGAGTGTGAGTTGTTAATTTTTCATATTTTTCAGGGTTTCTTGCCATATTCCAGGTCCTTCAGTGTGAGTTTTTAATTTTCCACGTGTTTCAGGTTTTCTTGCCTTATTCCAGGTCCTTCAGTGTGAGTTTTTAATTTTCCACGTCTTTCAGGTTTTCTCGCAATATTCTGTGTCCTTCAGTGTGAGTTATTCATTTTCCACTTTTTTGAAGGTTTCTTGCCATATTCCAGGTCCTTCAGTGAGAGTTTTAATTTTCCATGTTATTCAGGGTTTCTCGCCATATTCTGGGTCCTACAGTGTGAATTTTAATTTTACACCTTTTTCAGGGTCCCCGCCTTATTCCCGGTCCTTCAGTGGGAGTTTTAATTTTCCACATTTTTGTGGATTTCTCGAAATATTCCAGATACTTGAGTGTGAATTTTTAATTTTCCACATTTTTCAGGGTTTCTTGCCATATTCCAGGTCCGTCACTGTGAGTTTTTAATTTTCCACTTTTTTCAGGGATTCTCGCCATAATTCCGGTCCTTCAGTATGAGTTTTTAATTTTCCACGTTTTTCAGTGTGTCCTGCCATATTCCTGATCCTTGAGTGTGAGTTGTTTATTTACCATGTTTTTCTGGTTTTCTCGCCATAACCCATGTGCTTCAGTTTGAGTGTTTAATTCTCCACGTTTTTCAGGGTTTCTCACCATATTCCTGGTCCTTTAGTGTGAATTTTTAATTTTCCAATTATTTCCGGGTTTCTAGACATATTGTGTGTCCTTCAGTGTGTGTTTTTAATTTTCCACGTTTTTGAGGGTGTCTCGCCATATTCCAGGTCCTTCAGTTTGAATTTTTAGTTTTCCACCTTTTTCCGGGTTTCTCGCCATATTCCAGTACCTTCAGTGTGAGGTTTTAATTTTGCACGTTTTTCAGGGTTTCTCGCCATATTCTGGGTCCTACAGTGTGAATTTTTAATTTTACATGTTTTTCAGGGTATCTCACCATATTCTAGTTTTTAATTTTCCACGTTTTTCAGCGTTTCTCGCCATAGTACAGACCCTTGGTGTGAGTTGTTAATTTACCATGCTTTTCTGGATTTCTCACCATAACCCCTGTCCTTCAGTGTGAGTTTCTTATTTTCCACATTTTCCAGGGTTTCACGCCATATTCCATGTCCTTCCGTGTGAATTTTTAATTTTCAACCTATTTCCAGGTTTCTGGCCATATTATGTGTCCTTCAGTTTGAGTTTTCAGTTTTCCACAATTTCAGGGTTTCTCACAATATTCTTTGTCCTTCAGTGTGAGTTTTTCCTTTTCCACATTTTTGAAGGTTTCTCGCCCTATTCCAGGTCCTTCAGTGAGAGATTTAATTTTCCATGTTATTCATGGTTCTCCCCATATTCTGGGTCCTACAGTGTGAATTTTTAATTTTCCAACTTTTTCAGGGTTTCTTGCCATATTCCCGGTCCTTCAGTGGGAGTTTTAATTTTCCACATTTTTGAGGAATTCTCGCAATATTCCAGATCCTTGGTGTGAGTTGTTAATTTTTCATATTTTTTTAGGATTTCTTGCCATATTCCAGGTCCTTCAGTGTGAGTTTTTAATTTTCCAAGTTTTTGAGGGTTTCTCGCCCTATTCCAGGTCCTTCAGTGAAAGTTTTATTTTTCCATGTTTTTCAGGGTTTCTCGCCCTATTCTGGGTCCTACAGTGTGAATTTTTAATTTTCCACGTTTTTCAGGGTGTCTGGCCATATTCCTGATCCTTGAGTGTGAGTTGTTAATTTTCCATGTTTTTCTGGTTTTCTCGCCATAACCCCTGTCCTTCAGTGTGACTTTATTATTTTCCACATTTTTCAGGGTTTCTCCCCTTATTCTCAGTCCTTCAGTGTGAATTTTTAATTTTCAACCTATTTCCGGGTTTCTCGCCATATTATGTGTCCTTCAGTGTGAGTTTTCAATTTTCCACGTTTTTCAGGGTTTCTCCAATATTCTGTGTCCTTCAGTGTGAGTTTTTCATTTTCCATGTTCTTGAAGGTTTCTCGCCCTATTCTAGGTCCTTCAGTAAGAGATTTAATTTTCCATGATATTCAGGGTTTCTCGCCATATTACAGGTCCTTCAGTGTGAGTTTTTAATTTTCCACTTTTATCAAAGATTCTCGCCATATTCTGGGTCCTTCAGTGTGAGTTTTTAATTTTCCACCTTTTTTCGGGGTTTCTCGTCATAATTCCAGTCCTTCAGTGTGAGTTTTTAATTTTCCACGTTTTCCAGTGTGTCTCGCCATATTCCTGATCCTTGAGTATGAGTTGTTAATTTTCCATGTTTTCTGGTTTTCTCGCCATAACCCATGTGCTTCAGTGTGAGTGTTTAATTTTCCACGTTTTTTCAGGGTTTCTTGCCATATTCCAGGTCCTTCAGTGTGAATTTTTAATTTTCCACCTATTTCCGAGTTTCTCGCCATATTGTGTGTTAGGACACACAATATGTGTGTTTTTAATTTTCCATGTTTTTGACGGTTTCTCAACATATTCCAGGTCCTTCAGTGTGAATTTTTAATTTTCCAACTTTTTCAGGGTTTCTTGCCATATTCTGTGTCCTTCAGTGTGAGTTTTTATTTGTCCATGTTTTTCAGGGTTTCTCGCCCTATTCTGGGTCCTACAGTGTGAATTTTTAATTTTCCAAGTTTTTCAGGGTTACTCGCCATATTCCAGGTTTTTCAGTGTGAGTTTTTAATTTTCCATGTTTTTCAGCGTTTCTCGCCATATTCCAGATCCTTGGTGTGAGTTGTTAATTTTTCATATTTTTTTAGGATTTCTTGCCATATTCCAGGTCCTTCAGTGTGAGTTTTTAATTTTCCAAGTTTTTGAGGGTTTCTCGCCCTATTCCAGGTCCTTCAGTGAAAGTTTTATTTTTCCATGTTTTTCAGGGTTTCTCGCCCTATTCTGGGTCCTACAGTGTGAATTTTTAATTTTCCACGTTTTTCAGGGTGTCTGGCCATATTCCTGATCCTTGAGTGTGAGTTGTTAATTTTCCATGTTTTTCTGGTTTTCTCGCCCCTTCAGTGTGAGTTTTTTATTTTCCACGTTTTTCATGGTTTCTCCCCATATTCCAGGTCCTTCAGTGTGAATTTTTAATTTTCCACCTATTTCCGGGTTTCTTGCCATATTATGTGTCCTTCAGTGTGAGTTTTCAATTTTCCACGTTTTTCAGGGTTTCTCCAATATTCTGTGTCCTTCAGTGTGAGTTTTTCTTTTTTTTTTTTTTTTTTTTTTGGTTTTTCGAGACAGGGTTTCTCTTTATAGCTCTGGCTGTCCTGGCGCTCACTTTGTAGACCAAGCTGGCCTTGAACTCAGAAATCCGCCTGCCTCTTCCTCCCGAGTGCTGGGATTAAAGGCGTGTGCCACCACGCCCGGCTCAGTGTGAGTTTTTCATTTTCCATGTTCTTGAAGGTTTCTCGCCCTATTCTAGGTCCTTCAGTAAGAGATTTAATTTTCCATGATATTCAGGGTTTCTCGCCATATTACAGGTCCTTCAGTGTGAGTTTTTAATTTTCCACTTTTATCAAAGATTCTCGCCATATTACAGGTCCTTCAGTGTGAGTTTTTAATTTTCCACTTTTATCAAAGATTCTCGCCATATTCTGGGTCCTTCAGTGTGAGTTTTTAATTTTCCACCTTTTTTCAGGGTTTCCCGTCATTATTCCGGTCCTTCAGTGTGAGTTTTTAATTTTCCACCTTTTTTCAGGGTTTCTCGTCATAATTCCGGTCCTTCAGTGTGAGTTTTTAATTTTCCACGTTTTCCAGTGTGTCTCGCCATATTCCTGATCCTTGAGTATGAGTTGTTAATTTTCCATGTTTTTCTGGTTTTCTCGCCATAACCCATGTGCTTCAGTGTGAGTGTTTAATTTTCCACGTTTTTTCAGGGTTTCTTGCCATATTCCAGGTCCTTCAGTGTGAATTTTTAATTTTCCACCTATTTCCGAGTTTCTCGCCATATTGTGTGTTAGGACACACAATATGTGTGTTTTTAATTTTCCATGTTTTTGACGGTTTCTCAACATATTCCAGGTCCTTCAGTGTGAATTTTTAATTTTCCAACTTTTTCAGGGTTTCTTGCCATATTCTGTGTCCTTCAGTGTGAGTTTTTATTTGTCCATGTTTTTCAGGGTTTCTCGCCCTATTCTGGGTCCTACAGTGTGAATTTTTAATTTTCCAAGTTTTTCCGGGTTTCTCGCCATATTCTGGGTCCTACAGTGTGAATTTTTAATTTTACACGTTTTTCAGGGTTACTCGCCATATTCCAGGTTTTTCAGTGTGAGTTTTTAATTTTCCACGTTTTTCAGCGTTTCTGGCCATATTCCAGATCCTTGGTGTGAGTTGTTAATTTTTCATATTTTTTTAGGATTTCTTGCCATATTCCAGGTCCTTCAGTGTGAGTTTTAATTTTCCACGTTTTTCAGGGTTACTCGCCATATTCCAGGTTTTTCAGTGTGAGTTTTTAATTTTCCACGTCTTTCAGCTTTTCTGGCCATATTCCAGATCCTTGGTGTCAGTTGTTAATTATCCATGTTTTAGGTTTTTTCGCCATAACCCATTTCCTTCAGTGTGAGTTTTTAATTTTCCAAGTTTTTGAGGGTTTCTCGCCCTATTCCAGGTCCTTCAGTGAAAGTTTTATTTTTCCATGTTTTTCAGGGTTTCTCTCCCTATTCTGGGTCCTACAGTGTGAATTTTTAATTTTTCACCTTTTTCAGGGTTTCTCGCCATATTCCAGGTCCTTCAGTGTGAGTTTTAATTTTCCACGTTTTTCAGGGTTTCTCGCCATATTCTCGGTCCTAGAGTGTGAATTTTTAATTTTACACGTTTTTCAGCGTATCTCACCATATTCTGGGTCCTACAGTGTGAATTTTTAATTTTACACGTTTTTCTCCGTTTCTCTTCATATTCCAGGTTTTACAGTGTGAGTTTTTAATTTTCCACGTTTTCAGTGTTTCTCGTCATATACCAGGTCCTTCAGTGTGAGTTTTTAATTTTCCACGTTTTTCAGCTTTTCTCGCCATATTCCAGATCCTTGGTGTGAGTTTTTAATTTTCCACTTTTTTCAGGGATTCTTGCCATATTCTGGGTCCTTCAGTGTGAGTTTTTAATTTTCCACGTTTTTCAGGGTTTCTCGTCATAATTCCGGTCCTCCAGTGTGAGTTTTTAATTTTCCACGTTTTTCAGTGTGTCTCGCCATATTTCTGATCCTTGAGTATGAGTTGTTAATTTTCTATGTTTTTCTGGTTTTCTCGCCATAACCCATGTGCTTCAGTGTGAGTGTTTAATTTTCCACGTTTTTCAGGGTTTCTTGCCATATTCCAGGTCCTTCAGTGTGAATTTTTAATTTTCTACCTATTTCCAAGTTTCTCGCCATATTGTGTGTCCTACAGTGTGTGTTTTTAATTTTCCACGTTTTTGAGGGTTTCTCGCCATATTCCAGGTCCTTCAATGTGAATTTTTAATTTTCCACATTTCTCAGGGTTTCTTGCCATGTTCTGTGTCCTTTGACTGTCAAATACCTTTGAGTATTTGACAGCCTGCTGAGCTTGCCTTGCAACTCAATCCAGCTAAAACAAAGGATGGGTCCTGTCTATATAAATGCAGAGCTGAAAATTAAACTTTGTTTTGGGATTTTTTATTTATTTTATTTTTGTTGTTCTTGTTTTGTTTTGTTTTTTTCAAGACAGGGTTTCTCTGTGTAGACCTGGCTGTCCTGGAACTCACTCTGTAGACCAGGCTGGACTCGAACTCAGAAATTCACCTGCCTCTGACTCTCAAGTGCTGGGATTAAAGGTGTGCGCCACTATGCCCTGCGAAAATTAAATTTTGAATCTTGATCAGAAGTCTTTGTCTTGACTTCATTCTTCTCTTGCCCACCCGTCCTTTTTCATTCCCAGCCTCCCTTTCAGGTGTACCCAGTTCTCTGTGGCTCCTGGACAGCTACAACTTAGGTCTTGAATTTTTATCATATTTTCAACCCATGATCATATTATGTTATTGCCAAGGGAAGTTTTGAAGATGTGTTTAAAAATAATAATGACTTGATGTTGAGATAATCAAAAGGGAGGTCATACAACTAGGCTCAGCCTCATTACATTTCTTTAAAAGCAGAACATTCTTTATGGCTGGTAACAGATGGAGAGAAGTCAGAGAAATTCAAAGCATGGGACTGATTTAGAATGCCCTGGCTGACTTTCAAGATGATGAGCTGCAAAGAAGGGCTTGAGAGAAAGCTAACTGTGGAGGTAGATGAATCCAAGCATGAAAATATGTGTGTGTGTGTGTGTGTGTATGTGTGTGAGGTATCTGGTGGGAGAGGGAAATGACTTGGCTTAGAGGATGTGTTTAGCACCCCTTTCTGACACTTTCAGGAGAGATGTGATGCCTCCTTTAAAAAAAAAAAGAGCTTGGGCTATAGAATTTCAAAGACGCATTTCTCCCAACACCTGCTGGGTACCTAGGAATTATCGGATACATACATAGTAGATTATCATTAAACCTTGACTTCAACTTTCTCACCTATTGGACTCAATTGCTTTAACCAGCTATACCCCTCAGTTAGCACTTGTAGTTCAGAGAGTGAGAGGGAGACTTCATCTCAAGTCAAGGTTTTTACAGAGACAGCCTCACCACCCTGCTGTGATGTTTTGCCTTGGCTAGAGAGATGGGGAGCAGCAGTCTGCCTCTACTTCTGCAAAACAAAAGGTTTTGTTTTGGTTTTTTGCACCCTGGGATGTCTTGAGGCTCTGTTTTACAATAAACATAGTCTTCAGCTCAGAATGTAGGGCTGGCAGACACCAAACTGATCAGCCCTCTTGAACAGGCAGGGCAAGATCAACAGACTCTCTCTCTCTCTCTCTCTCTCTCTCTCTCTCTCTCTCTCTCTCTCTCTCTCTCTGTGTGTGTGTGTGTGTGTGTGTGTGTGTGTGTGTGTGTGTGTGTGTTTGAGGAACTGTTCTTCAACCTGGACATTCTGAAACTTACACACCTTATTTCATTTAGCCTCTTATCTTTGCTGTGCTGCTGTCATCTCAGACTTGAGGGAACAATCCCTCCAGGCACCTGCACATAAGAAGAAAATGACTCAGAAAAGATTTCCTTTTCTGTAACCCATGATTTACTTAGACCTTGTATGTTTCCGAGAAGCGGTAAGATTATAAAAGCGTGAGTAAGTGCCTAGGGCCATGTGGAAGGAATGACAAATGGCCTTAAAACTCATGGAATGAGGTTACCACAGCCACATGAGTGAGCCTCGGTTTTGGCACGGTGTGGATTCTGTGTCCTGAGGATGTCATGCTATTATGGAGTTCTGCTCTGCCCTCATATTCCTTTTAATCTAAAGATTATATGAAAACTCTAAGGGGGCTTCCAGACCCTCGCTGGGCAATATCTCTGTCACTCACAATACTAATGCTTGATGTCTTTCAGGCATTGCTGGTGAGGAGATAATGATTCTATAACTACCCTAGAGAAAAACTTAGATACTTAGATTGTCAGCAATGACCATCACCCTTAAAAAACACTTGGGAAAAAAAGTTAATGAAGCTAGGTTGAGATATTTTTTACTATTGGTTCTGATGTAGAAAATATTCAGAAATAAATTGAGGTTCAGAAAGGCATGCTCTTATTACTTAACCTAGGGACCTTTTATAGTCAGAGAACAAGAATAATGGCAGTTCTTTTTGACATGACTCTCACTGAGTCTGGATTGTTGATAATTGATTTCTTGTACCCATTTTCACCCTCAGCTTCATTATTAAATTTATTAAGAATTGCTGATTAACTCATATGCGTTCTGGGGAATTAAGGTAGATATGACTGGGTTTTTTGTCTTTTCTTTTTAATTTATTTATTTATGCAAGTACAATGTAGCATTCTTCAGATACCCCAGAAGAGTGCATAAGATTTCATTACAGATGGTTGTGAGCCACCATGTGGTTGCTGGGATTTGAACTCTGGACCTTCGGAAGAGCAGTCAGATGCTCTTAACTGCTGAGCCATCTCTCCAGCCCAGACTTGTTTTTATATAAAAGTATAGATTTGTGATTCCTTTAAGATTCTTAATAGATTACTTTTAAAGATTTTTAGGAGGAACACAGGCCTCATCCGGCTGGATCAGCTCCAGGGTAGCGGGAGCGCAGGGTTGCCTGACACCCGCCAGCTACCCACAACCCCCGCCGCAGGATTTTGGGACTGCTGGTGAGTGGAACACAGCTTCTGTTCCAGTCCAATCACGCGGGACCTGAGACTGCTCTGGTTGGGGAGAGAGAAATCCGGCCTACATAGGGCCACAACCCTCTTCCGGTCAGAAAAGCACCGGGGCAGCTGGGGCGCAGGGTCGGCTGACACTCACCAGCTACCCACAACACCCACCACAGGATCTAAAGACTTCTGGAGAGTGGAACACAGCTTCTGCTCCAATCCAATTGCACGCGGGACCAGAGACTGCATTAGTTAGGGAAGCAGAAAAACGGCCTGTGTAGGACCACAGGCCTCTTCCGGCTGGACCAGCACCGGGGTACCGTCAGCTACCCACGACCCCCGCCGCAGGATTTAGAGACTGCTGGTGAGTGGAACACAGCTTCTGCTCCAATCTTTAAACAGTGACAACGATAACAACTAACCCCAGAGATTACCAGATGGCGAAAGGTAAACGTAATAATCTTACTAACAGAAACCAAGACCACTCACCATCATCAGAACCCAGCACCCCCACTTCGCCCAGTCCAGGGCACCCCAACACACCGGAAAAGCTAGACACGGATTTAAAAGCATATCTCCTGATGATGATAGAGAACTTCAAGAAGGACTTTAATAACACACTTAAAGAAATGCAGGAGAACACTGCTAAACAGGCAGAAGACAATAAAGAGAAAGCACAAAAATCCCTTAAAGAATTGCAGGAGAACACTGCTAAAGAGTTACAAATCCTTAAAGAAAAACACGATAACATAATCAAACAGGTAGAAGTCCTTACAGAAAAACAGGAAAACACATCCAAACAGATGATGGAAATGAACAAAACCATACTAGACCTAAAAAGGGAAGTAGACACAATAAAGAAAACCCAAAATGAGGCAACACTGGAGATAGAAACCCTAGGAAAGAAATCTGGAACCATAGATACGAGCATCAGCAACAGAATACAAGAGATGGAAGAGAGAATCTCAGGTGCAGAAGATTCCATAGAGAACATCGGCACAACAATCAAGGAAAATGTAAAATGCAAAAAGATCCTAACTCAAAACATCCAAGAAATACAGGACACAATGAGAAGACCAAACCTACGGATAATAGGAGTGGATGAGAATGAAGATTTTCAACTCAAAGGACCAGCAAACATCTTCAACAAAATTATAGAAGAAAACTTCCCAAATCTAAAGAAAGAGATGCCCATGAACATACAAGAAGCCTACAGAACTCCAAATAGACTGGACCAGAAAAGAAATACCTCCCGACACATAATAATCAGAACAACAAATGCTCTAAATAAAGATAGAATACTAAAAGCAGTAAGAGAAAAAGGCCAAGTAACATATAAAGGCAAGCCTATCAGAATTACACCAGATTTTTCACCAGAGACTATGAAAGCCAGAAGATCCTGGACGGATGTTATACAGACACTAAAAGAACACAAATTCCAGCCCAGGCTACTATACCCAGCCAAACTCTCAATTAACATAGATGGAGAAACCAAAGTATTCCACGACAAAACCAAATTCACACATTATCTCTCCACGAATCCAGCCCTTCAAAGGATAATAACAGAAAAAAACCAATACAAGGACAGGAACCACGCCCTAGAAAAAACAAGAAGGTAATCCCTCAACAAACCTAAAAGAAGACAGCCACAAGAACAAAATGCCAACTTTAACAACAAAAATAACAGGAAACAACAATTACTTTTCCTTAATATCTCTTAATATCAATGGACTCAACTCCCCGATAAAAAGACATAGACTAACAAACTGGCTACACCAACAAGACCCAACATTTTGCTGCTTACAGGAAACTCACCTCAGAGAAAAGGATAGACACTACCTCAGAATGAAAGGCTGGAAAACAATTTTCCAAGCAAATGGCATGAAGAAACAAGCTGGAGTAGCCATTCTAATATCTGATAAGATTGACTTCCAACCCAAAGTCATTAAAAAAGACAGGGAGGGACACTTCATACTCATCAAAGGTAAAATCCTCCAAGAGGAACTATCAATCCTGAATATCTATGCTCCAAATACAAAGGCAGCCACATTCATTAAAGAAACTTTAGTAAAGCTCAAAGCACACATTGCACCTCATACAATAATAGTGGGAGACTTCAACACACCACTTTCACCAATGGACAGATCATGGAAACAGAAACTAAATAGGGACACAGTGAAACTAAGAGAAATTATGAATCAAATGGATCTGGCAGATATCTACAGAACATTCTATCCTAAAACAAAAGGATATAACTTCTTTTCAGCACCTCATGGTACCTTCTCCAAAATTGACCACATAATTGGTCACAAAGCAGGCCTCAACAGATATAAAAATATTGAAATTGTCCCATGCATCCTATCAGATCACCATGGACTAAGGCTGATCTTCAATAACAAAATAAATAATAGAAAGCCAACCTTCACGTGGAAACTGAACAACACTCTTCTCAATGATACCTTGGTCAAGGAAGGAATAAAGAAAGAAATTAAGGACTTTTTAGAGTTCAATGAAAATGAAGCCACAACATACCCAAACTTATGGGACGCAATGAAAGCATTTCTAAGAGGAAAACTCATAGCTCTGAGTGCCTCCAAAAGGAAACTAGAGAGAGCACACATTAGCAGCTTGACAACACACCTAAAAGCACTAGAACAAAAGGAAGCAAATTCACCCAAGAGGAGTAGACGGCAGGAAATAATCAAACTCAGGGGTGAAATCAACCAAGTGGAAACAAGAAAAACTATTCAAAGAATCAACCAATCAAGGAGCTGGTTCTTTGAGAAAATCAACAAGATAGATAAACCCTTAGCCAGACTCACTAGAGGGCACAGGGAAAGCATCCTAATTAACAAAATCAGAAATGAAAAAGGAGACATAACAACAGATCCTGAAGACATCCAAAACACCATCAGATCCTTCTACCAAAGGCTATACTCAACAAAACTGGAGAACCTGGATGAAATGGAGAAGTTCCTAGACAGATACCAGGTACCAAAGCTGAATCAAGATCAGGTTAATGATCTAAACAGCCCTATATCCCCCAAAGAAATAGAAGCAGTCATTAATAGTCTCCCAACTAAAAAAAGCCCAGGACCAGATGGGTTTAGTGCAGAGTTCTATCAGACCTTCAAAGAAGATCTAATCCCAGTTCTTCACAAACTATTCCACAAAATAGAAACAGAAGGCACTCTACCCAACTCATTCTATGAAGCCACAATTACTCTGATACCTAAACCACAAAAAGACCCAACAAAGATAGAAAATTTCAGACCAATATCCCTTATGAATATTGATGCAAAAATCCTCAATAAAGTTCTTGCTAACCGAATCCAAGAACACATCAAAACAATCATCCATCCTGACCAAGTAGGTTTCATCCCAGGGATGCAGGGATGGTTCAATATACGGAAATCCATCAACGTAATCCAGTATATAAACAAACTCAAAGACAAAAACCACATGGTCATCTCCTTAGATGCGGAAAAAGCATTTGACAAGATCCAACACCCATTCATGATAAAAGTCTTGGAAAGATCAGGAATTCAAGGCCCATACCTAAACATGATAAAAGCAATCTACAGCAAACCAGTAGCCAACATCAAAGTAAATGGTGAGAAGCTTGAAGCAATCCCTCTAAAATCAGGGACTAGACAAGGCTGTCCACTTTCTCCATACCTATTCAACATTGTACTTGAAGTCCTAGCCAGAGCAATTCGACAACAAAAGGAGATCAAAGGGATACAAATTGGAAAAGATGAAGTCAAAATATCACTTTTTGCAGATGATATGATAGTATATATAAGTGACCCTAAAAATTCCACCAGAGAACTCCTAAGCCTGATAAACAGCTTCGGTGAAGTAGCTGGATATAAAATTAACTCAAACAAATCAATGGCCTTTCTCTACACAAAGAATAAACAGGCTGAGAAAGAAATTAGGGAAACAACACCCTTCTCAATAGTCACAAATAATATAAAATATCTTGGCGTGACTCTAACTAAGGAAGTGAAAGATCTGTATAATAAAAACTTCAAGTCTCTGAAGAAAGAAATTATAGAAGATCTCAGAAGATGGAAAGATCTCCCATGCTCATGGATTGGCAGGATCAACATTGTAAAAATGGCTATCTTGCCAAAAGCAATCTACAGATTCAATGCAATCCCCATCAAAATTCCAAATCAATTCTTCAACGAATTAGAAAGTGCAATCTGCAAATTCATCTGGAATAACAAAAAACCTAGGATAGCAAAAACTCTTCTCAAGGATAAAAGAACCTCTGGTGGAATCACCATGCCGGACCTAAAGCTCTACTACAGAGCAATTGTGATAAAAACTGCATGGTACTGGTATAGTGACAGACAAATAGACCAATGGAATAGAATTGAAGACCCAGAAATGAACCCACACACCTATGGTCACTTGATCTTCGACAAGGGAGCTAAAAACATCCAGTGGAAGAAAGACAGCATTTTCAACAAATGGTGCTGGCACAACTGGTTGTTAACATGTAGAAGAATGCGAATCGATCCATTCCTATCTCCTTGTACTAAGGTCAAGTCTAAGTGGATCAAGGAACTTCACATAAAACCAGAGACACTGAAACTTATAGAGGAGAAAGTGGGGAAAAGCCTTGAAGATATGGGCACAGGGGAAAAATTCCTGAATAGAACAGTAATGGCTTGTGCTGTAAGATCGAGAATTGACAAGTGGGACCTCATGAAACTACAAAGCTTCTGCAAGGCTAAAGACACCATCAATAAGACAAAAAAACCACCAACAGATTGGGAAAGGATCTTCACCTATCCTAAATCAGATAAGGGACTAATATCCAATATATATAAAGAACTCAAGAAGGTGGACTCCAGAAAGTCAAATAACCCCATTAAAAAATGGGGCTCAGAACTGAACAAAGAATTCTCACCTGAGGAATACCGAATGGCAGAGAAGCACCTGAAAAAATGTTCAACATCCTTAATCATCAGGGAAATGCAAATCAAAACAACCCTGAGATTCCACCTCACACCAGTCAGAATGGCTAAGATCAAAAATTCAGGTGACAGCAGATGCTGGCGAGGATGTGGAGAAAGAGGAACACTCCTCCATTGTTGGTGGGATTGCAAGCTTGTACAACCACTCTGGAAATCAGTCTGGCGGTTCCTCAGAAAATTGGACATAGTACTACCGGAGGATCCAGCAATACCTCTCCTGGGCATATATCCAGAAGATGTCCCAACCGGTAAAAAGGACACATGCTCCACTATGTTCATAGCAGCCCTATTTATAATAGCCAGAAGCTGGAAAGAACCCAGATGTCCCTCAACAGAGGAATGGATACAGAAATTATGGTACATTTACACAATGGAGTACTACTCAGCTATTAAAAAGAATGAATTTATGAAATTCCTAGCCAAATGGATGGACCTGGAGGGCATCATCTTGAGTGAAGTAACACAATCACAAAAGAACTCACACAATATGTATTCACTGATAAGTGGATATTAGCCCAAAACTTAGGATACCCAAGATATAAGATACAATTTGATAAACGCATGAAACTCAAGAAGAATGAAGACCAAAGTGTGGACACTGTGCACCTTCTTAGAATTGGGAACAAAACACCCAGGGAAGGAGTTACAGAGACAAAGTTCGTAGCTGTGATGAAAGGATGGACCATTTAGAGACTGCTGTATCCAGGGATCCGTCCCATAATCAGCTTCTAAACGCTGACACCATTGCATACACTAGCAAGATTTTGCTGAAAGGACCCAAATATAGCTGTCTCTTGTGAGACGATGCCGGGGCCTAGCAAACACAGGAGTGGATGTTCACAGTCAGCTATTGGATGTATCACAGGGCTCCCAATGGAGAAGCTAGAGAAAGTACCCAAGGAGCTAAAGGGATCTGCAACCCTATTGTTGGAACAACATGATGTACTAACCAGAACCCTGGAGCTCTTGTCTCTAGCTGCATATGTATCGAAAGATGGTCTAGTCGGCCATCAATGGAAAGAGAGGCCCATTGGACTTGCAAACTTTATATGCCCCAATATAGGGGAATGCCAGGGCCAAAAGAATGGGAATGGGTGGGTAGGGAAGTGGGGGGCGCTATGGGGGACTTTTGGGATAGTATTGGAAATGTAATTGAGGAAAATATGTAATAAAAAAAAAAGAAAAAAAAGATTTTTAGTTTATTTATTTTATTTTTCATTTTATTTATTTTATTTCTTTACCTGTACTTGTAATGTTGTTTCTTATAAGGTATTGGAAAACACATCATTTTGATAACCATTCACCACAATAAAACTAAAACATAAACACATTGTAATTTAATATTGCTTGAAAGTCTTTTCTGGGATATATAAGTGATGAAAGAAAGAATAAAGTGTGATGGTTATAGCACATCCATCAACTATATGTATCTGTTAAGACTTGTGTGTGGTGGGTTGGAGTATTGTTCCTTCCATCCATCACTATGTACATGTATGTATATGTGTAAAGTTTGTGTGCGTGGTGGGTTGGAGCATTGTTCCTTCCATCCAGCAACTCTGTAACTGTGTGTGTGTGTGTGTGTGTGTGTGTGTGTGTGTAAGATTTGTGTAAATGCGGACTGACTGAAACATTGTTCATTCCACCCATCTCCTATGTGTATGTATGTATATGTGTAAAGCTTGTCTGAGTGTGTGTTGGAGCTTGCTCCATCCACCTATTGTGTGTATTTGTGTATGTATGTGTGAAATGTTTGAAACCTGTTTGCTTGAGCTTTTCTCTAACCAATCTATGTGTCGATGTATATATGTCTGTCTATAGGTCTGAATGCATATATGTTTGTGTGTCTAAAGTTCCTGGAATCTGTCTTTTCTTTCATCCACTCAGTGTGTGTGTACCCATTGAGCCATCTCTCCAGCCCATAAGTGGAGTTTTGTATAGATAAACCCAGTCAATATTTTATCTTCAGTCCTAGAACCTGTAAATCACTGACATAATTTTAGGAATTCTTATAGAATCATCATAAAGACTTAAGTCATCTATTTATTTATGTAGCATAATTACAAGACAGTACATCTTTGTAGATTTGCAGAGATCTGCTCCGAAGGGGTGTGCTATTACTTAGTGATTATTATTATATATGCTTAATCATAACAGTAAAGGCATATTAATAGCAGGAATCTTTCCTAAAATGAATCCCTTACAGCCTTGCTTAATAAGTGAGCACCTGTGACAGATTATATAATAACCCGAAGCAGGCCATTTCAGGATGATCACCTGCTAGTTATTAGCTTGTCCCTTTATGGCTCCTGACATCTTCCCAATCCCAGATATCTACACACCAGAATAAAAGCACAACCATTAACAGCTAGGACATTAACTAATAGAGCCATCAACACTATCACAGAAGGCACTGAGTATTCCAAGATGGCTGAAGAACAAGAATGAAAAAGACCATAAGACAGCCTTTACAATATGATAGAGGTCCTTAAAGAGAAAAATAAAGAAATTTGTGAAAACACAAACTGTGGAAGGAAATGGATAAAACACAGTTCAAGATCTGAAAGTGAAAACAGGGTAAGTAAAGAAAACCTAAACTGAGAGATTGGGAAGTGTAAAATGTAGGAACTCAAATAATCCCTGAGAGGCAGGTCTTAACAACAGACTACAACAGATAGAGATTCTCAGGCATTGAAGAGATGATAGAAGGAATAGATCAAGGAAAATGTTAAATCCAAAAGGGGGGGAAGAGTGGGGAGGGGAGAAAAAGATAGGAAGAAAGAAAGAAAATCCTGGAAGAAACTAACCAAGAAATATAGGATATTTCTACAAAAATAGCAAATATAAGAATAGTAAAGTGTAGAGGAAGGAGAAGAAATTCAGGTCAAAAGCAAAGAAAACATCCTAGACAAAATTATAGAAGAAAATGTCCTTAAAATGAACAAGAGACTTAACAAAGTAAAAGAAGCATACAGACTATGAAATAGACTGGACTACAAAAGGAAGCCCCTCGGAATGCATTAACTAAGTCACTAAACATAGAGAACAGGGAAAGTATATTAAAAGCTGCAAGGGGAAAAGACCAAGTAACATTTAAAGGCAGACCTATTAGAATTACATGTTAATTCTCCATAGAAACTCTAAAAGCCACAAGAGCCTGGACAAATGTGCTGCAAACTAAGAGACCACAAATGCTAGACCAGACTTCAAAGCCCAGTAAAATTTTCAACAACTATAGATGAAAGAAATAAGTTATTACATGATAACACAAAATTGAAGCAATATCTATCTACAAATTTAGCTCTATAGAAGGTGCTAGAAGGAAATCCCCAATGTAGCAAGGTTAACTATTACCCTGAAAAGGCAGGGAATACATAATCCTAGACCAGCAAAGTCAAAATAGGGAAGCATGCATACAACACAACAATAAAATCAAAATAACAGGAATCGACAATCATTGTTCATAAATAACTCTCAACATCAATTGTCTCAATTCCCCAGTAAAAAAATACAGACTAACAGATAGGATGCTTAAATAGGATGTATTCTTCAGCTGCAGTTAAGAAATGCACCTTAACATCAAGGATAGACATCACCTTAGGGTAGATGAAAAAATACTCCAAGCAAATAAACCTAGGAAGCAACCTGGCATAGCCATTTTAATATTCGACAAAATAAACTTCAAACCAAAGCAAAGGGTCTAAAGTGTTTTCCTCCTTCAAGTATGCACCCCCAGCCCATTTCTTTCACTCTGTGTCTTAATTTGGATGCCTTCTGTTTCCCTTCATAATTTTTTTAGTTTGCTTCTCCATTTTTTCTCTCTTGGATTGTTTCTTTCCTTCCTTCAACTAAGCTAAACAACCAGCATTTTGATATTTTAACCTAATACAGTTGTGATTAATGCCATGCATACTTGCATATTAAAAAAAGTTTTAAACGTGCCACACTTTAATAGAATACATGATCTTAGCTCAATCTGGTGTTTTTCCATGCAATTGAACATTGGGGGTACCTCATCTCAAACTCCCAGTGCCTGTACCTCCATTTGCAAATGCTTTTTAATTTTCAAAGTTTTTGTTGTCAGTGTATGTGCAGGTGTCTGTGCACGTATATGTCACAACATGTTTCACGTCTTAGCTTCCACCATGGGTCCCAGGGATTGAGTTCAGGTAATCATACTATACAGCAAGTTCTTTTATCTGTGGAGTAACTTACTGCTATTGAACAAGTAAGTGTGTGTGTGTGTGTGTGTGTGTGTGTGTGTGTGTGTGTGTGTGTGTGTGATTTTCATATATGTATGTACATCTTTAACGTGATCTGACTCCCTCTTCTGGAGTGCCTGAAGACAGCTACAGTGTACTTATATATAATAAATAAATATTTTAAAAAAAAAGTGATCGCTGGCCAGGCAGTGGTGGTGCATGTCTTTAATCTCAGCACTTGTTAGGCAGAGGCAGGCAGATTTCTGAGTTTGAGGCCATCCTGGTCTACAGAGTGAGTTCCAGGACAGTCAAGGCTATAAAGAGAAACCGTGTTTCAAAAAAACTAAATAAATAAAAATAACAAAACAAAACACCAAAAAACATACAAATAAACAGAAAAAAAAAAACAAAACCAAAAAACAGTGATGGCCACTTAGTAGGGCTGAGTGGCCACACCACAAATAGGGAAACAGATGAGTGGTGTTATTGGGACCCCTTCTGGCCAAAGGTAGTTTACGTGCTTGTCCTGATGAACTGAGGATATAGAAACCAAGTATGGGATGCCACCTTGTGGAAGAAAGAAGTTAGTGCATCTGAGTTTTCTTCTCCCACAGTTGCCTTGGCTGGCTTCATTTCCAAGTGTTGGGGGAGACCTGAATCATCCTTACCACCTCTCTCAAAAGAAACCCAGCCTCAGTTTTAAAGGAAATGGACACTTGATTTCCTTTAAGATTCATGCAAAAGTCCAACGGACTTTCAGACTCATGAAAATGCTAGGCAACCCAAGGAACTGAACGCCATTAGACAACTCAGGCCAGTGACTTATCTAGTCCAATAGAACAATGTCTCGAAATATCCAGCTAAAATTCATGTCAGATGTCATGAATCATCTAAGCTAATAGCATAGATTATAAAATTCCCTAGTAAGCACTTAGTTGTTTGTGGTGTCATGGTGGTGGTCCACTGTTAGTTCAAGAACTCAGGTAGGAGGGCAGAAGCAGGTAGATATCAGGGAGGAGAACATCTTAGTTTACATACAGAGTTCCAGGATAAATACAAACAGAGACAAATCTTTGATTACAAAATACAATTTTCAGTAATTGACACCCAAAATGAACATGTCATTGCAAATGTGTGCCCCTTCTGAGTGCAGTGTAAGATCAAACCTTATCATGCCAAGATAACCTGCGAAAATAAACCGGAGACACCAAGGAGATTAGAACAGCAGTAATAGTCCTGGAGTAATTGTTCTGTGGCTAAAGTACTGGCAGTTGTTCCAGAAGTCCTGAGTTCAATTCCCAGGAACCACATGGTGGCTCACAATCATCTACAGTGAGATCTGGTGCCCTCTTCTGGCCTGCAGGCAAGCATGCAGGCAGAATGCTGTACGTGTAATAAATCTTAAAAACTAAAATAAAAAGTACAACTACGCCAGGTGGTGGTGGCACACTCCCATCACTTGGGAGTCAGAGGCAAGCGGATTTCTGAGTTCCAGGGCAGCCTGATCTACAAGAGTGAGTTCCAGGACAGCCAGGCCTATACAGAGAAACTGTTGTCTCGAAAAATAAAAGCTAAAAACTTAAAAAAAAAAAAAAGTAAAGGAAAGAAAGAAAGAAAGTACAAATACATGTACTGCTAATGATGTTTAGTCCGTGTGTAGATTTTTACTCTTTTTTAGGGACAGGATCTCCCTGTGTTTTTTTAAGACATGAGTTACAGAGATGACTCAGCAGTTAAGAGCACTGTCTGCTCTTTCAGAGTCCCTGAGTTCAATCCCCAGCAAACACGTGGTGACTAACTGCCACCTGCAAGCAGACCTGACACCCTTTTCTGGTGTTTGTGAAGACAAGTATAGTATACTCATATAAGTGAAAAACGAATCTTAAAACCACAAAACAAAACCAAGGTTTCTTAGTGTAATCTGCAGGTCTATAAATGTCTTTGTATTGCTGTGTAAACCAATCAGACGTTGAACAGACAAGTATCCATCTATTCTTTTGTACTGAACTGAAAGTGCAAGTTTCTCAGTCCTATGCCCAGCTGTGAATCTCCCTTTTAGGTTGTGGTGAGCAACTTTGCTTATATTTCCCATCACGCAATTCTCTCTATGCAAATATCTGCAGTGTCTGCTTGCAGATGATTCTGATTGACTGTGCGATCCTGACATTTCAGTGGCTCCATTTGAATAATTAGGAACCCAGTGTTTTCTTTATCTCCAAATGTTTTGCCTGTAGTTTGGGTGTGTGGATCACAAGGTTGTCAGGTGTGGGCAGAGTCCTGAAGACAGCTTTGCCTATCTAGGTGGGTATTAGCTTTTGTATGGGTACTGGGAATCAAATCCAGATCCTCTGCAAGAACATCAAGTGATTTGAACCGCCATTTCTTTGGACTTCTCTAAAGGACAGGAGGGAGGTACAGGAAAGAAGTAGAGCTATGTCACCGGTAACCAGACAGCTATGATTCATTCTAAGGTTTTGTTTTGTAATTTTTCAATGATAATTGTCAAATACCCATCCTGCTGAGAACCACATTTACTGATTAAAATGCATAAAGACCAAGTTGCTAGAAGGAGACTCCAAACATCTTTAGATTTCATTCCTTGAGTTGGGAACTTCTGTTTGTTTTCCCTTGTTTTTTGTTTGTTTGTTAGTTTGTTTTTCTTAGGCACGGCATTTTTAAGTAGTTGTCCTTGAAATGACATTTTAGACTGGGCTGGCCTTAAATTCAGAGATTCGCCTGCCTCCACCTTCTAAGTGTTGGCTGCAAGAATCTGGTTTTGGGAGTGGCTAAAGTATCACATTGAGAGTTACTATCATGCATGTTACGAGTTAGTCATTTGGAAGAAGTGTTCCGCAGCCTCTGGTTCTCTCTGTACCTTCAAAGTCTATGCAAGGCTGGACTAACCTGAAGGAATAAACACGAATGTCAGGGAGCACACAGTGGCCATGGAATACTTTCATCCAAGATAGATTCGGACAGTCTATAAGGTAAGACAAACAGGGCTTTTTTGTTTGTTTGTTTGTTTGTTTGTTTTTTGGTTTGTTTTTTGTTTTTGTGTGTGTGTGTGTGTGTGTGTGTATCGACCTATATTGAACCTGTGCATGGTACATTCAGAAACCAGAGAAAGTTGGCATGTCTGCAGATATTATAGTTATAGATGGTGCTTAGCTGCTTGTTGTACTAAAACTAAGAAAAAACTAATGTTTATAATTAGCAAGTTCTGGAGTTTTGTTTTGGTTTTGATTTTGGTTATTCTCGTGAAAGGAATTGTTTTGGAATGGATTGGGATTGTGAATTCCTTGTGCTCAGACTCCATATATCTGTATTTATGTCTTCAGTGAAATACAGTGTAGACTGGTACCAGAAAGTCTATTATTAACTTCCCTTTCCCTAGCCCACGGTTAATATAAAGGGAGGAATATTCCATTTGATAGGTAGGTTTGGAACATTGTTATTGCTATCACTTGTGTGCTTCCCTGCCTCTGTGATTTTCATATTCATACTCTGGAATCTGTAATTTCGGTCAAAGTTACTGGTGGCTGAAAGTTTACTGTACTCAATTTCAGGGTACAGCTGTTTGCACAGAAAGGCGCCATTGTGCTAGATTAAAGTTTCAGAACTTGGTAGAGTGAGGTTGTAATCTCTCAGGTATGAATGCATTTCTGTAACAGGCATGCGCCAACTTTTACATAAGTACTCTTGTGTGGCTCATTTAAAAAAAAAAAAAAAAAAAAACACAGGAAAGACTGTAAGTCCAAATCATGTCTTCCATTTTGCTCTTCTGTATTTCCTAACCACTCAGAAAGAGTTCACAAGCCTTTGAAGAAACAGCAGCAGGCCGTTATTGTTTTCAAGGTTTTCAAATTAAGTGATTGATTTTTAATGTATTCTCTCTATTTACTGTTTTGATTTTCAGATTTTGACTCAATATTTGAAGATATGCCTTTTATTGGGTGATGTTAATTCTCGAATGTATTAATGTTGTTTCACAATTGTAATGTTACATGATCATGGGTGGGTACTACATTCTCTAAAAAATTATGCGATAAGAAAGTCATATTCATGGAACTCATGGCTCTAATTGCACAGTCCCCTTGCTAAAGCAAAGGGCACTCTTTTAAGGCTACTTCAGAACTGGTCTTTGTATTTTCTCTAAGTGATGGATGTAGTCATGTCCATTTAGAGTCAGGGTACCACATGTCACAGGCAGCCCTACGTATATGCCGTGAGAAAGTTCAAAGACTTAACATAGTTTACAGGAACTCCAAATTTCATTTTTGTAATGGTAACTCCCAAGATTTTCTCCAAAAAATAAATTATTTTCTATTTTATAATGTAAGAAAAGAAATATAGTGTTGAAAATAATCCTGGTCCCTTACTCTCCTTGTTTCTGTAGTATCCACTGCTGTAACTTTCTCCAATAGCCTCCATAGTCAGAGTGCTAAGACATGCATGAAAGGCTGTTGAAATTGTTTCAAACATCCTTGGTTCCTCTGAGGGGAGAAACTGTTTTAAAGCTCCATGTGTTCTGTTAGGAGACTCCAGTGTTTTGAAAGATAATGAACAATTTTACCCCTGGTTGATGCTTGGGGAAAAAAACTAAAGTTCAGTGGACACCAGTCTCCTGATGAATTGCTTCAAGTTTGTTTGTTTGTTTGTTTGCTTGTTTTTTCAATTTAGAGTAGGTTTGGCTGTAAGACTCAGTCTCTGTCTCCTGCTGTGGGGATGGCAGAGGCAGGCAGAACAGATCTCCTGGTGGTCTTGGACACAGTTTGTAGACCCGGCTGTCCTCAAACCTGTAAAAGCCTGACTCTGCTTTTCCTTTTCTCTTCTTATCTTTTTTTCTTTTTCTGTCCTTTCTTTTTTCTTTTTTGGTTATTTGAGACTCTGTAGAGTGGGGAAGGCCTCTAACTAAGAAATCTTCCTGCCTCTGACTCCAGGCACTGGATTAAAGGCCTGCACCACCACTGCCCAGCCAATTTTTTTTTTTTTTTTTTGAATTGTGAGAAACATGATCTATTTAGTCCTGTTGTCTGTAAGTGTTTGACAAGGAAGGCCATTTGGATTTTATTAAAGAGTTTTGATCCTTCATGTGATTGTTGGGAATTGAACTTAGGACCTCTGCTTGCTCTAGCCAAACCCACTTGCTCAGGCCAGAGATTAATTTATTAGTATAAGTTCACTGTAGCTGTCTTCAAATGCACCAGAAGAGGGTACCAAATCACATTATGGGTGGTTGTGAGCCACCATGTGGGTGCTGGGATTTGAACTCAGTACATTTGGAAGAGCAGTCAATGCTCTTCCCCACTGAACCATCTCACCAGCCCCCGACATAATTTTCTTCTAGTAATATTGACTAAAGAACTTTGATCATGAAGGCACATTGGATTTAATGACAGAGTTTGTGTGTGTGTGTGTGTGTGTGTGTGTGCAATATTTCTGCTGTGATTGTGGTTACTTGCCATCTAGTGGGCTTGTGTGTAATTTCTTTAATTTTTTCTAATTCTTTTTTTTTTTTTTTGTAAAGTTGAATTCATGTCATTCCTCCATATCTTTCTCTCTCACTCCATGTTTGTGTGCATGTGTGTGTGTGTGTTAGTCTTGGGTACACAGATTAAAGAAATCATATTTCCAAGGAATATTTTTTCCTGGAAATATGATTTCTTCAAGTAATATATTTTCCAAACAATATTTTTAAAAATATTTTCTTCCTTCCTTTCTTTCTTTCTTCCTTCCTTCCTTCCTTCCTTCCTTCCTTCCTTCCTTCCTTTCTTTCTTTCTTTCAATTATTATTATTTTTCTCAGATAGGGTTTCTTTGTGTAGACCTGCCTGACTTGGAAGTCACTCTGTAAGGCAGGGTGACCTTGAATGCAGAAATCCTCCTGAGGCTAAAGGTGTGGTCCACAATTGACTTAGCTCTCCACTAATTCTCTCTTTAATAAACAAGGGGTGGGAGGGTACAGGGGACTTTTGGGATAGCATTGGAAATGTAATTGAGGAAAATACGTAATAAAAATATTTTTAAAAAACGTGTGTATGTATGTATAGAAATAATATTTATCCATTAATATCTCTTTTTCCTAAAATTAATGTCATTCCTCCTTATCTTTCTCTCTCACTCCATGTTTGTGTGCATGTGTGTATGTGTGTTAGTCTTGGCTGCCACCCACATGTCGCCTTTCAGCATGGTGAGGTCAATGTGTCAATGTGCAACCAAGTGACAAAACAAGGAAGTAGACATGTAGACAACAGATATGGAGGTGCACCATCTCCCTTCCCTTCTGTTGTTTGGTAAAAGACACACAATTTTTCTTATTTACCATAAGCCTTAAAAAGCACTCTGACAGCCTCTCAGATATCTACCTTCTATGTGATTAGAATTTCCTTTTTTTTTTTTTTTAATTAATTCTCAGGATCTGCATGGTGACTTGTCCTAGGTTCTGGTGCCCCCTTCTGGCATCTAATCATATAGGCAGCAGATAGAGCAAACACACAAATTTACATTGAAAACTAATAGTAATAATAACAAACACGCAAGCAAGCAAGCAAGCAAGTAAGCAAACAAATAAATAAATATATAAATAAGAGGGAGAAAGAGATTCTGTCTTCTGCCCGGCTGTGTGGGTGGCAGAAGCAGGCAGGCCGGCAGGCAAGCAGAGAGGACCTCTGTGAGTTTGAGGCTACCCAAGCCTACAGAGCAAGTACAGAGCAGCGTGTGTGTGTGTGTGTGTGTGTGTGTGTGTGTGTGTGTGTGTGTAATATTTCTGCTGTGATTGCGGTTACTTGCCATGTAGTGGGCTTATGATTGATTCTGTAATCTTTTTTCTAATTCTTTTAGTTTTATTTTATTTTATTTTTGTTTTATATTTTATTTTATTTTATTTTTGGTTTTTTGGACAGGGTTTCTCTGTATAGCCCTGTCTGTTTTGGAATTCAGTTTGCAGACCAGGCTGGCCCCGAACTCAGAAATCCTCCCATCTCTGCCTCCCTAGTGCTGGGATTAAAGGCGTGTGCCACCACTCCTGGCTATTTTTTTAATTTTTAAATTTTATTTATTTAGTTTATTTATTTATTTTTTTCACAATGCGGTTTCTCTGTGTAACCCTGGCTGTCCTGGAACTTACTCTGTAGACCAGGATGGCCTTGAACACATTAATCTGTCTGCCTCTGCTTCCCAAATGCTGGGATTAAAAGCATGTGCCACCACTGCCCGGACTAATGTTTTTTTTTTTTTTTTGGAAAATACCTTTCTTTCTTTCTTTCTTTCTTTCTTTCTTTCTTTCTTTCTTTCTTTCTTTCTTTCTTTCTTTCTTTCTTAAATTTATTCTTTTCATACATAGTTTCTTAGTGTAAGCAGCCCTGGCTGTCTTGAAGACACTTTGTAGGCCTCAATCCTTTAAGAGCCTGCCTCTGTTTTTCAAATGCTGGCATGAAAGTTGTACACCACTATGACCTGCTACGATTCTTATCTTCTTATTTTTGTCCCCCCCCCCACCCTTCCTTTTTGTGATTTTTGCTTTTGCCAGGCAGTGGTGGTGGTGGTGCTGGCAGAGGGAGGTGGATCACTGTAACTTTGCAGCTAGCTTATTCTACAGTCTGAGTTACACAAAAGGGGTTCCAGAATGACTGGTTATATTTTTCGTTTTTTATGCATTTTAATTAAAATTTGATTAAACCAAAAGAATTTAGACTGACCAATTCAGAGTCTGGCGTTTAAAAGTATAACCAAAAAGTATGAGGCTGTCTGTGGATGGTCAAGGGTTCAGGCTGCTTTAGGGAGCCTCCTCACCTTTCTGCATATGCAAACTAGGCCACCTAGAGGCTGGAAACAAAAGCTACCTTGAGCAGTAGGTCACGTGACAGCCAGCCACCTCCATCTTTATGAGGACAGATGTCAGTCAGAGGACAAGATGGCTGCCACCCACTTGTCGCCTTCCATCTTCTTGAGGTCAATATGCAAATTAGTGACAGAACAAGGAAGTAGAAAGGAACAGATATGCAGGTACACCACCTCCCTTCTGTTTTTGGATAAAAGACACATAACAATTTTTATTATTTACAGTAAGCCTTAAACAGCACTCTGACAGCTGCGCAGATATCTACCTACTATGTGATTTGAATTTCCTTTTTTTTTTTTTTTTTTAAATTAATTTTCAGGAACTGCATGGTGGCTTCACCTATTTTCTGGTGCCTTCTTCTGATATGCAGTCATCTAGGCAGCAGATAGAGCACCCCCCCACCACACACACACACTTACATTGAAAACTAATAGTAATAATAACAAACAAACAAATAAATGAAAAGAAGGCCAAAAATAAAAAAAGATTCTAGCTTCTGCCTGGCTGTGTGGGTGGCAGAGTGTAGGTAGGCAGGTAGGCAGGCAGGCAGGCAGAGAGGACCTGGGTGAGTTTGAGGCTACCCAAGCCTACAGAGTAAGTTCCAGGCAGGGATGCCAGGGCTACATCCAGAGAAACCCAATCTTGAGGCAAAAGAAAACAGAAGCAGAGAAGGTTCTGGCTTTTATTTTCAGACATATGTTTCTTCTAGTACTATCGAACTTTGATCATGAAGGCACGTTGGATTTTATGACAGAGTTTGTCTGTGTGTGTGTGTGTGTGTGTGTGTGTGTGTGTGTGTGTGTGTAATATTTCTGCTGTGATTGCAGTGACTTGCCATCTATTGGGCTAGTGTTTGATTTCTGTAATCTTTTTTCTAATTCTTTTTTATTTTTAGGGTTTTTTTTTTGTTTTTGTTTTTGATTTTGTTTTTCGAGACAGGGTTTCTCTTTATAGTTCTGGCTGTCCTGGAACATTTAAAATATTAAAATTATTTTACTATCATACTTGTTATCTTCCTCGAATCGATTTTTACTTCACTTTTTCATTTGATTTAATTTTACCTGCTAGCCAGAAAGACCTACGGATTGTTATGCTTCCCTTACCCTCAGGGACCCAGACACAGGGTCCCACTGAGGCTCTCATGTTCTCTTCCTGAGTGCGTGAGTCTATCAAAAATTATTTTAATATCATACTTGTTATCTTCCTCCCCCTCCCTTCTCCTCCATGTCTTTGGCCTTTCTTCACCTTTTATTATGAGGCAGGGCAGGGAGGCCAAGAAAAGAGAGCAAGAGAGGCTTGACTCTCTTTAGCAATCTTCCCAAGGTGGCTGGCTATATATTCTCCAACCTCTGAAGGAAACCCCTTTGCCAACCAACCCCACCCTGCAGAGTTACTGATTCTTTGATCAGTCGTCTCTCCCCACCCCCTTACTGTTCCCATTCCGAGAGGTGATCTAGTATGCTCTCAGAAAACAAAACAAAACAAACAAACAAACAAACAAACAAAAAAACCAAACACACACACACACACACACACACACACACACACACACACACACACGCTCGCGAGGACGAGGGGAAGTCGTGCATAAAATAAATATTTTTCTGGCCAAAGTGAAAGCAAATCACTATGAAGGGGTACTCCTAGAAAAAAATAAATACAAACGGGCATTTTAACCATTCCACCACTGTTTTAACTCTGAATTTAGTCTTGGAAAAGGGGGCGGGCGGGAGGGCGAGCCAGCGAGCGAGCGGGCGGGCGGGCGGGCGGGGGCGGGGAGGGCGAGCGAGCGAGCGAGCGGGCGGGCGGGCGGGCGGGCGGGCGGGCGGGGGGGGGGGGGAGGGCGAGCCAGCGGGCGGGCGGGCGGGTGAGTGGCCGGCGGGCGGTGGCAGCGAGCCCCAGAAAACAACAAACCCCAAGCGGTAGAGTGTTTTAAAAATGAGACCTAAATGGGGTGGAACTGAGGTCGCCGCCACCTTCCACTGACACCGTGCTTAGATGCTCCCTTCCTATACTGTGCTCCGTTCCCCTAATTGTGCCTGTTCCCTCGCCCCGCAGACCGATTCGCCAGCCACGTACTTTGACTTAGAGAACGGTTTCGCCTGTTTTCACCACTCACTGTCCTACTTTCGTTTTTGGGTGCCCGAGTCTAGCCCGCGTTCGCTATGTTCGGGCGGGACGATGGGGACCGTTTGTGCCACTCGGGAGAAGTGGTGGGTGGGTACGCTGCTCCGTGGTGCGTGCGCGAGTGTCCCACCCTGAGCTCGGGAGGACCCTCGGGAGAGACCGAATGAGTGAATGAATGTGGCGGCGCGTGAGCGATCTGTATTGGTTTGTTTGGTTGATGGAGACCGTTGTCGGGCGACACCTAGTGGTGACAAGTTTCCGCAACGCTCCTGCCGTCTCCGCTTGGTGACACAGAGGAGGGAAGTGCCTGTGGTGAGGCGGCCAGGGTGACATGAGACCCGGCAAGCAGGCGGGGCGTATCGGAGATGGTGTCGTGTGGAGGGACAGTCTGTACCAAGGAGGTTGTACCGGGAGATGGGCAAAGCAGACCGAGTTGCTGCGCGCCCTTTGGGGAAATAGAAGGTTGGTGGCGACGTTATTAGGTCGACCAGAAGGCTTAAAGTCCTACGCATTTTTATTTATTTTTTCTTCCAGAAGCCTTCTCTGTCCCCGTCACCGGGGACATTGTACTTCTGAGTCCGAGAGGACGCGACTGGCCCGGCTTACAAGCCGACGTGGCCCGGTGCTGGAGGTTCAGATCTTTTTTTTTTTTTTTTTTTCCTCCAGGAGCCCTCTCTGTCCCTGTCACCCGGGACACTGTACTTCTGAGTCCGAGAGAACGCGACGGGCCCGTCTTACAAGCCGATGTGGCCCGGCCAGCTGGAGTGTCGGATCTTTTTTTCCTCCAGAAGCCCTCCGTGTCCCTGTCACCGGTGTCACTGTACTTCTGAGTCCGAGAGGACGCGACGGGCCCGGCTTACAAGCCGATGTGGCCCGGCCAGCTGGAGTGTCGGATCTTTTTTTCCTCCAGAAGCCCTCCGTGTCCCTGTCACCGGTGTCACTGTACTTCTGAGTCCGAGAGGACGCGACGGGCCCGGCTTACAAGCCGATGTGGCCCGGCCAGCTGGAGGTTGGGATCTTTTTTCCTCCAGAAGCCCTCCGTGTCCCTGTCACCGGTGTCCCTGTACTTCTGAGTCCGAGAGGACGCGACGGGCCCGGCTTACAAGCCGATGTGGCCCGGCCAGCTGGAGTGTCGGATCTTTTTTTCCTCCAGAAGCCCTCCGTGTCCCTGTCACCGGTGTCACTGTACTTCTGAGTCCGAGAGGACGCGACGGGCCCGGCTTACAAGCCGATGTGGCCCGGCCAGCTGGAGGTTGGGATCTTTTTTCCTCCAGAAGCCCTCCGTGTCCCTGTCACCGGTGTCCCTGTACTTCTGAGTCCGAGAGGACGCGACGGGCCCGGCTTACAAGCCGATGTGGCCCGGCCAGCTGGAGTGTCGGATCTTTTTTTCCTCCAGAAGCCCTCCGTGTCCCTGTCACCGGTGTCACTGTACTTCTGAGTCCGAGAGGACGCGACGGGCCCGGCTTACAAGCCGACGTGGCCCGGTGCTGGAGGTTCTGATCTTTTTTTTTTTTTTTTTCTCCAGAAGCCCTCTCTGTCCCTGTCACCGGTGTCACTGTACTTCTGAGTCCGAGAGGACGCGAGGGGCCCGGCTTACAAGCCGATGTGGCCCGGCCAGCTGGAGGTTGGGATCTTTTTTTCCTCCAGAAGCCCTCTCTGTCCCTGTCACCGGTGTCACTGTACTTCTGAGTCCGAGAGGACGCGACGGGCCCGGCTTACAAGCCGATGTGGCCCGGCCAGCTGGAGTGTCGGATCTTTTTTTCCTCCAGAAGCCCTCCGTGTCCCTGTCACCGGTGTCACTGTACTTCTGAGTCCGAGAGGACGCGACGGGCCCGGCTTACAAGCCGATGTGGCCCGGCCAGCTGGAGGTTGGGATCTTTTTTCCTCCAGAAGCCCTCCGTGTCCCTGTCACCGGTGTCCCTGTACTTCTGAGTCCGAGAGGACGCGACGGGCCCGGCTTACAAGCCGATGTGGCCCGGCCAGCTGGAGGTTGGGATCTTTTTTTCCTCCAGAAGCCCTCCGTGTCCCTGTCACCGGTGTCCCTGTACTTCTGAGTACGAGAGGACGCGACGGGCCCGTCTTACAAGCCGATGTGGCCCGGCCAGCTGGAGTGTCGGATCTTTTTTTCCTCCAGAAGCCCTCCGTGTCCCTGTCACCGGTGTCACTGTACTTCTGAGTCCGAGAGGACGCGACGGGCCCGGCTTACAAGCCGATGTGGCCCGGCCAGCTGGAGGTTGGGATCTTTTTTCCTCCAGAAGCCCTCCGTGTCCCTGTCACCGGTGTCCCTGTACTTCTGAGTCCGAGAGGACGCGACGGGCCCGGCTTACAAGCCGATGTGGCCCGGCCAGCTGGAGGTTGGGATCTTTTTTTCCTCCAGAAGCCCTCCGTGTCCCTGTCACCGGTGTCCCTGTACTTCTGAGTACGAGAGGACGCGACGGGCCCGTCTTACAAGCCGATGTGGCCCGGCCAGCTGGAGTGTCGGATCTTTTTTTCCTCCAGAAGCCCTCCGTGTCCCTGTCACCGGTGTCACTGTACTTCTGAGTCCGAGAGGACGCGACGGGCACGTCTTACAAGCCGACGTGGCCCGGTGCTGGAGGTTCGGATCTTTTTTTTTTTTTTTTCCTCCAGAAGCCCTCTCTGTCCCTGTCACCGGTGTCACTGTACTTCTGAGTCCGAGAGGACGCGAGGGGCCCGGCTTACAAGCCGATGTGGCCCGGCCAGCTGGAGGTTGGGATCTTTTTTTCCTCCAGAAGCCCTCCGTGTCCCTGTCACCGGTGTCCCTGTACTTCTGAGTACGAGAGGACGCGACGGGCCCGGCTTACAAGCCGATGTGGCCCGGCCAGCTGGAGGTTGGGATCTTTTTTTTCCTCCAGAAGCCCTCTCTGTCCCTGTCACCGGTGTCCCTGTACTTCTGAGTCCGAGAGGACGCGACGGGCCCGGCTTACAAGCCGACGTGGCCCGGTGCTGGAGGTTCGAATCTTTTTTTTTTTTTTTTCCTCCAGAAGCCCTCTCTGTCCCTGTCACCGGTGTCACTGTACTTCTGAGTCCGAGAGGACGCGACGGGCCCGGCTTACAAGCCGATATGGCCCGGCCAGCTGGAGTGTCGGATCTTTTTTTCCTCCAGAAGCCCTCCGTGACCCTGTCACCGGTGTCACTGTACTTCTGAGTCCGAGAGGACGCGACGGGCCCGGCTTACAAGCCGATGTGGCCCGGCCAGCTGGAGGTTGGGATCTTTTTTTCCTTCCAAAAGCCCTCTCTGTCCCTGTCACCGGTGTCACTGTACTTCTGAGTCCGAGAGGACGCGACGGGCCCGGCTTACAAGCCGACGTGGCCCGGTGCTGGAGGTTCGAATCTTTTTTTTTTTTTTTCCTCCAGAAGCCCTCTCTGTCCCTGTCACCGGTGTCACTGTACTTCTGAGTCCGAGAGGACGCGAGGGGCCCGGCTTACAAGCCGATGTGGCCGGGCCAGCTGGAGTGTCGGATCTTTTTTTTCTCCAGAAGCCCTCTCTGTCTTTGTCACCGGGGGCGCTTTACTTCTGAAGCCGAGGGAAAGCTATGGTCCCGCCTTTGTTTCATTTACCTATCGGTATTTTGAGTATTCCCGGTTGTCAGGTCGACCAGTTGTTCGTTTGACGTCCGGTTCTTTTCTTCATGGGGACATTTTTGGGCCACCCCCCCATGTATGACTTCCAGTTGTTCTCTGTGGGCTGTCATCTTCCTCCCTGTCATTTTTATGGTTTTGATCTATTCTATCTGTTCCTATTGGACCTGGAGATATGTAGTGACACGCTGTCCTTTCCCTATTTACACTAAAGGACACTAAAGGACACTAAAGAGAAAAGACCCTTTCAATCAAGGCTGTTTGCTTGTCCAGCCTATTTTTCTTTGCATATCGGCTTGGGTCTGTCGCCGTGCCTGAAACTGTGCCCGAGACATGCTTCCTGCTTTCCGTGCTTTTGCTTCCCGTTTGTGTGTGCGCTTGCTGGGCAGCTTGTGACAACCAGGGGCTATGATATTGCTGCGTTCTCAGGCGTTTTTCCCGATTTCCACGTTGTTATCACACCTGTGTCCTGTGTGGAATGGTTGCAGCCAGCTGTCTCGTGCTAGTGTTTCGTGTTCCTCCCGCTGGTTTTTTTTTTTTTTTTTTTTTTTTTTTTGTTCCTGGGAGTCCCGAACCTCCACTGTCTTTCGTTTCCCCGTCTTCCACACGCCTCCCGAGTGCATTTTTTTTTTTTTTGGCGGGGGGGAGGTGGAGAGTCCCGAATCCTCCACTCTCCTGTCTGCGGTGTCTTGGTTCTTCCTGCCACATGCCTCCCGAGTGCATTTTTTTTTTTTTTTTTGGCGGGGGGGAGGTGGAGAGTCCCGAATCCTCCACTCTCCTGTCTGCGGTGTCTTGGTTCTTCCTGCCACATGCCTCCCGAGTGCATTTTTTTTTTTTTTTTTTTTTGGCGGGGGGGAGGTGGAGAGTCCCGAATCCTCCACTCTCCTGTCTGCGGTGTCTTGGTTCTTCCTGCCACATGCCTCCCGAGTGCATTTTTTTTTTTTTTTTTGGCGGGGGGGAGGTGGAGAGTCCCGAATCCTCCACTCTCCTGTCTGCGGTGTCTTGGTTCTTCCTGCCACATGCCTCCCGAGTGCATTTTTTTTTTTTTTTTTGGCGGGGGGGAGGTGGAGAGTCCCGAATCCTCCACTCTCCTGTCTGCGGTGTCTTGGTTCTTCCTGCCACATGCCTCCCGAGTGCATTTTTTTTTTTTTTTTTGTGGCAGCACCTTCGTTGTGTCTCTGCCCGGATCCGTACTGTCTTGCCCCGCGTGTAAGACATGCCTATCTCGCTTGTTTCTCCCGGTTGCGTGTTGTCGCTCACTCTGCTTAGATCGATGTGGTGCTCCTGAGTTCTCTTCGGGCCAGGGCCTAAGCCGCGCCAGGCGAGGGACGGACATTCATGGCGAATGGCGGCCGCTCTTCTCGTTCTGCCAGCGGGCCCCTCGTCTCTCCACCCTATCCGTATTCCGGTGGTGTGTGGAAGGCAGGGGTGCGGCTCTCCGGCCCGAGCACTGACCCGCGCGCACTTCTCGCAGTGGTTCGCGTGGTCCTCGTGGATCGCTTGCCCATCTTCCCTGAGCCGGGGAATGTTGGCTGGTGGCGATGCATAACCTTCCCGTCTGGTGTGTGCACGCGCGTTCTGTTTCTTGCAGAGGTGCTCCTGGATCGTTCCAGGTTTTGCCACCTAGGTGCCCGCTTCTGAGTTGGTGGTGGCGCTTCCCGTTTCCTGGCGTGCCTCCGGTGCTCCGTCTGGCTGTGTGCCTTCCCGTTTGTGTCCGAGAAGCCCATGAAAGGGGGGTCGAGGATTAGAGGAAGGGCGGTTAAAAAAAAAAGCCCCCTTCGTTGGGCGAGCGCCCACCCCGCGCACTCGCGGACCTTGCGCGTAGGGATGGTGCTGAGCGGTCGCGGCTGGCCTTTTTGAAAAGTTTCGTGAAGCTTCCTTGCTCCTCGTGTGGAGCTTGGAGAGTGGCAGTGGCCTGTCTTTCGGGGGGGACCTGTTGCAGGGTCTCCTCTGTCCGCGTATGCTCAAAATACCCCTGGAAGAGAACCTTCCTGCTGCCGCAGATCCCCCCGCGCGGATGCCCGCGTGTGGGTCTTCTCTTGTCGCACGCATCCTCTCTCGGTTGCCGGTTATCTGTCTGGCTCTGTGCCTTCCCGTTCGTGTCCGGGAAGCCCGTGAAAGGGGGGTCGAGGAGAGAGGAGGGGGCTAGGAAAAACAAGCCCCCTTCGTCGGGTGAGCGCCCAGCCCCGCGCACTCGCGGACCTTGCGCGTAGGGTTGGTGCTGAGCGGTCGCGGCTGGCCTTTTTGAGAAGTTTTGTGAAACTCCTTGCTTCCTTGTGGGGAGCTTGGGGGGGCCTGGCCTTTCGGGGGGGACCGGTTGCAGGGTCTCCTCTGTCCGCGGATGCTCAAAGTACCCTTGGAAGGGAACCTTCCTGTTGCCGCAGACCCCCCCCGCGCGGACCCCCGCGTTGTGGGTCTTCTCGCTTCCCTGTGTGTGCGCTTGTCGCACGTATTCTCTCGGTTGCCGGAGCTCGTCGGGGTTTTGGGTCCGTCCCGCCCTCAGTGAGAAAGTTGCCTTCTCTAGCTATCTTCCGGAAAGGGTGTGGGTCTCGAGGGGTCTCTCCCGGTCGGTCCCCTCGAGGGCTCGCCCCCTGACCACCTCCTGCGCGCGCAGCGTTTGCTCTCTCGTCTACCGCGGCCCGCGCCTCCCCGCTCCGAGTTTGGGGAGGGATCACGCGGGGCAGAGCCTGTCGGTCGTCCTGCCGTGGTTGCGGGGCCGTGTGGTCGGTCGGCCCGGTTGTGTGGTGGTGGCTGGGGAAAGGGCTCCGTGCACACCCCCGCGTGCGCGGTACCTTCCTCCCCTCCTGGGGGCCGCCGCGGGATGGGGTGTTGGGGAGGCGACGGTGGGCTCCCGGGTCCCGCCTGTCTTCCCGTGCCTCACCCGCGCCTTCCGTCGCGTGCGTCCCTCTCGCTCGCGTCCACGACTTTGGCCGCTCCCGCGACGCGGGCCTGTGCCGCGCGTGTTGCGTGCTGTGTGCTTCTCGGGCTGTGTGGCTGTCGCCTCGTCCCCCCTTCCCGTGGCAGCGTTCCCACGGCTGGCGGAATCGCGGGAGCCCTCCTTCCCCCTCCTCGGGGCCGAGAGGGTCCGCGTCTGGCGTTGGTTGAATCTCGCTCTCGGGGGCGGGCCGTTTTGTGGGAGGACGGCTGTTGGCCGCGTCTGGCGCGTCGTCGGACGTGGGGACCCGCTGCCGCTCGTGGGTCTTCGTCGGTCGGCATCGGTGCGTGGACATCGCTCTCTCTCGTGTTGGTGTCGCCTCCTCGGGCTCCCGGGGGGCCGTCAGGTTTCGGGTCGCCTCGGCGCTGCGGGCGTGGTGGGACTGCCCAGGGGAGTGGTGCAGTGTGATTCCCGCCGTTTTTGCCTCGCGTGCCCTGTCCGGCCCGTTGTCCGAGCGGCCTCTCGGTCCCTTGTGAGGTTTCCCCCTTCCGGGAGGGGCCCTGCCGCGGCCGCCCTTGCCGTCGTCGTCGGCCCTCGTTCTGCTGTGTCGTTCCCCCTCCCCGCTCGCCGCGGCCGGTACTTTTTCCTCTCCCCCCCTCTCCCCCTGGCCGACCCGTGGCCGTGCTGCCGGACCCCCCGCATGGGGGGCGGCCGGGCACGCACGCGTCCGGGCGGTCAGCGGGGTCTTGGGGGGCGGAGGGGTAGGGAGCCGGCTCGGCGGGCGGGAGAAGCTGTGGTTTGGAGGGCGTCCCGGCCCTGCGGCCGTGGCCGGCGCCTTGCGCGGTCTTGGAGAGGGCTGCGTGCGAGGTGAAAAGGTTGCCCCGCGAGGGCAAAGGGAAAGAGGCTAGCAGCGGTCATTGTCCCGCCGGTGTGGAGGCCTGCTGTCCGAGGTGCGTCTGTGGGGGGCCTGTCCGGCCCCGTCGTCCGTCGGGAAGGCGCGTGTTGGGGTCTGCCGGGGCGCCGAGGTGGGTGCCCTGGCGGTGGGATTAACCCCGCGCGCGTGTTCCGGTGTGGCGGTGGGGGCTCCGGTCGACGTCTACCCCCTCTCACCGAGGTCTCAGGTCTTCCTCCGCGGGCTCTCGGCCCTCCCCTCGTTCCTCCCTCTCGCGGGGTTCAAGTCGCTCGTCGACCTCACCTCCTCCGTCCTGCCATCTCTCGCGCAAAGGCGCGGCCCGAGTTCACGGTGGGTCCGTCCTCCGCCTCCGCTTCTCGCCGGGGAGCTGGCCGCTGTCCGGCCTCCTGCCCGCTCGCCTCCCGTTGTCGTGGTCTTCTCTCGCCGGCTACGCGGGCTCCCGGCCCCGCCCGGAGGGTCGGGGGGCTTCCCGGTTCCCCAACGTTGCGCCTCGCTGCTGTGTGCTTGGGGGGGCCCGCTGCGGCCTCCGCCCGCCCGTGAGCCCCTGCCGCATCCGCCGGTGCGCGGTTTCGCGCCGCGGTCAGTTAGGCCCTGGCGTTGTGTCGCGTCGGGAGTGTGTCCGCCTCGCCGGCGGCTAGACGCGGGTGTCGCCGGGCTACGACGGGTGGCCTTCCCGGTTCGGCCCCCGCCGTCCCCCGCCCGCCCGTCCCGTCGGTGGTCGTCGGTGCGGGGAGGAGATGGTGCTACCGGTCACTCCCTCCCGCGTGGTTTGACCGACGCCGGTGTCGCGCTTCTCTTTCCTCCAGCCCTCACGCCAACCCCCGCCACCCCGCGCTCCGCGCCCGGTGCGGGCGATGTTTCCGGC
>NW_028227288.1:306044-391044 GCF_978045245.1 Mus caroli | reverse complement strand
CAAATTTTTTTTTTTTTTCTTTTTTGTATATAGGTCGACCAGTACTCCGGGTGGCACTTTGTCATTTTCCCCCATACCGCGGAGGTCGACCAGATGTCAGAAAGAAGCCAAATTTTTTTTTTTTCTTTTTTGTATATAGGTCGACCAGTACTCCGGGTGGCACTTTGTCATTTTCCCCCATACCGCGGAGGTCGACCAGATGTCAGAAAGAAGCCAATTTTTTTTTTTTTCTTTTTTGTATATAGGTCGACCAGTACTCCGGGTGGCACTTTGTCATTTTCCCCCATACCGCGGAGGTCGACCAGATGTCAGAAAGAAGCCAATTTTTTTTTTTTTTCTTTTTTGTATATAGGTCGACCAGTACTCCGGGTGGCACTTTGTCTTTTTCCCCCATACCGCGGAGGTCGACCAGATGTCAGAAAGAAGCCAATTTTTTTTTTTTTCTTTTTTGTATATAGGTCGACCAGTACTCCGGGTGGCACTTTGTCATTTTCCCCCATACCGCGGAGGTCGACCAGATGTCAGAAAGAAGCCAATTTTTTTTTTTTTTCTTTTTTGTATATAGGTCGACCAGTACTCCGGGTGGCACTTTGTCTTTTTCCCCCAAACTGCGGGGGTCGACCAGATGTCGGAAAGACGCGAACTTTTGTTTTTATTTTTTTTAATATATATAAGTACACTCGTGCAGGTAGACAAATGTATATATGTGCCTCTTTCACTTTATACATATATATATGTGTATATGTGTATATATGTATATATATACATATGTATATATATATATATTTTTTAAATGGACTGGGAGGTCGACCAGCACACTGGGTGGCACTTTGTCTTTTTCCCCCAATCCGTGGAGGTCGACCAGATGTCAGAAAGACTCCAACTTCTTTACCTTTTTCTTTTTAAAATATTATATAACTGCATACATATACACAGACAAATAGCCGTGCCTCTTTTACTTTTTTATACATATTTTTTAATTTTTATTTATTTATTTATTTATTTATTTATTTATTTATTTATTTATTTATTTATTTAAATGAACTGGGAAGTTGACCATAGTACTCCGGGAGGCCTTGTCTTTTTCTCCACACAATGCGGTTGATAGAATGTCTGACCTGGATTTCTTTTCTGATTTTCCTTTTGTTTTGTTTTGCGGAATAAATTGAAGGTCGACCAGTTATCCTTACTCGAGTTTTGTTTGTTTTCCTTTTTTAATTTTAAAAGGATGTTATATATTTTTATATATATATATATATATAAAAATATATAACCCGCATATATATATATATATATATATATATATATATATATGCGGAGACACACACACACACACACACTTTTTTTTTTTTTTTTTTTTTTTTTTTAATAGACCTGGCTGTCCTGGTCCTCACTTTGTAGACCAGGCTGGCCTTGAACTCAGAAATCCGCCTGCCTCTGCCTCCGGAGTGCTGGGATTAAAGGCGTGCGCCACCACGCCCGGCTTTTTTTTTTAATTTTTGTGTGTGTGTGTGTGGAGGGGGGCAATCGGTGCTCTTAACCACTAAGCCATCTCTCCAGCCCATCTTAAAATCCTTAGGTTGATGATCTGACTTTTCTGTTTTCTTCCTTTAACAAAACTGGTAAGTCAGCTGGCAAAAAGGATTTTCTTTTCATATATATTCCAAAAATGGGTAACTTGTAAATAGTGGTCTGTCTGCTGTTTGTTTGTTTGCTTGCTTGCTTGCTTGCTTGCTTGCTTGCTTGCTTGCTTGCTTGCTTGCTTTTTTCTTTTTCCCCCGAGACAGTGTTTCTCTGTGTAGTCTTGGCTGCCCAGGAACTCACTCTGTAGACCACCCTGGCCTCAATCAAACTCAGAAATCCTCCTGCCTCTGTCTGCCTCACAAGTGCTGGGAGTAAAGGTGTGCTGCACCACTGCCTGGCATTATTACTACTACTACTACTACTACTACTACTACTACTACTACTATTATTATTATTAGACATAATGAGATCAACTAGTTGGCCCGGTTTCATTTATTCATTTGAAATTAGTTGGACCAATTAGTTGGCTGGTCTGGGAGGTTTCTTTTGTTTCCGATTTGGGTGTTTGTGGGGTGTCAGGTATCTCTCGGGTATCTCAACGGAATGGATGAAGGTTACAGTGATATGGCTAGATTTTTGTAAAGATTACTTTTCTTAATCTGAGGAAAAAATAAAATACTGGGCTACATCTATATTGCTTCATTTCTCTTTCTCTTTTCTTTCTTTCAGATAAGGAGGTCCGTCAGCCAATTCCTCCTGCCTTTCTGTTTTTCATAACCCACACACACAATGCAGGCTACATCCATAGTGGGGAACAATCATGGAGGAAGAGGTAGGCTTTGCATTGGGTAGCATTGTCTGAGCGATATGTTAGTGGACCAGAGAGTTTGGATATCAAGCCGTATAATGTTTCTTTTTTTCTTTTTTTTTTTTAAGATTTATTTATTACATGTAAGTACACTGTGGCTGTCTTCAGACACACCAGAAGAGGGAGTCAGATCTTGTTAAGGATGGTTGTGAGCCACCATGTGGTTGCTGGGATTTGAACTAAGGACCTTTGGAAGAGCAGTCGGGTGCTCTTACCTGCTGAGCCATCTCACCAGCCCTAATGTTTCTTAAAATATAGAAAAGTTCTAACAAAGTGATCTTTAACTTTTTTTTTCTCCTTCGGCTATGTACAATGAATTGTTTTGCTTGCTTGCTTGACTTTGTACAATGAATTGTTTTGCTTGCTTGCTTGACTTCATTTGGTTTGACATGGTTTCCCTTTGTACCCGTGCAGACTGCCCTTTGAGAATAAAATGGGAGGCCAGAACCAAAGTCTTTTGGATAAAGCACCACAATGGACTACGCACTAGCACTAACCCGTTTGGCTGCCTTCCTTCCCAAGGCACAGATTTTTCCCAGCATGGGAAAGACCTCCCTCCCTCCCTCCCTCCCTCCCTCCCTCCCTCCCTCCCTCCCTCCCTCCCTCCCTCCCTCCCTTTTGACCCAGTTTCACTCTTCCACCATACACTCAATAAAATAAAATAAAGTAAAATAAAATAAATAAAAGAATGAATGACGTTTCCAGTTATTTATTTGTCTAAGCTACCTAAATTCCCCTTCTACACCTCCCCCTACTCCCCACCCCAAGCCGCCATCTCCTCGTGGGGGTAGGGACCTGCACATCTGTGTCTTTCTCTCTGAACTCTTTGTTTTCTGGTCCACGTTGCTCCAGAGGAATGTAGCCCTTTGGAAATGGTAATGGAGTTGATAACACACCCTATCAGAAAGAGGAAGGCCCATTCACTCACTCATTCTCACCCAGCCCTGTTCTGCTACTTCTAAGGACAGAATCTTCTGGACAGTATTTACATGGCTTGCTATTTCTAAATTTTGGTTTTGGTTTTGGTGTTTTTGGTTTTGTTTTGTTTTTTTGTTTGTTTTTTTTCTTTTTCTTTTTTTCAAGACAGGATTTCTCTGTGTAGCCCTGGCTGTCCTGGAACTCACTCTGTAGACCAGGCTGAACTCAAACTCAGAAATCCGCCTGCCTGCCTCTGCCTCCCAAGTGCTGAGATTAAAGGTGTGTGCCCACCCACCACTGCCTGGCTCTATTTTTTTTTAAACATTATGTATGTATGTATGTATGTATGTATGTATGTATGTATGTATGTACGTACGCATGCATGCATGCATGCATGCAGGCATTGTTTATACGACTACACTGCAGCTGTCTTCAGACACACACCAGAATAATACATGGGATCCCACGACAGATGGTTGTTAGCCACCACATGATTGTTGGAAATTGAACTCAGGAAGGACCTCTGGAAGAGAGGACAGTGCTCTTAACCACTGAGCCAGCTCTCCAAATAAAATTTGTGGAGAAATTGAGCATCTTAAAACCTTAGGCATCCTTCCTCCTCTCCACGTGGCCTCTCTCCCTCTTTCTACCTTCTCTCTTTCCCTCTGCCTTTGTACAATAAAGCTGTAAAACAACAACAACCTCTAGGCATGTGTGTCCCCTCTTTATGTATGTATGTGTGTATGTATGTATGTATGTATGTATGTACTTACTTACTTACTTACTTTCTTACTTGTTCCGACACCAGTCAGGTGTGGTGCTTCATGCCTTTAATCCCAACACTTGGGAGGCAGAGGCAAAAAAAAAAAAGAAAAAAAAAACCCCAAACCAAACCAAACCAAACCAAAATAACAACAACAACTACAACAAAAAACATCAAACAAAGTTTGGGTCTTAGTGAAGTAAGCAAGGCACAACCTGCAGGCAGGCAGGACTGATGAATTTGTACGTCTTACCCCTTCAGAGTTTACCAGAGGCTTAAAGGACTGAGTTTTTGGGACTGCCCTGAGACAATATATATCTTCCTTCCTTCCTTCCTTCCTTCCTTCCTTCCTTCCTTCCTTCCTTCCTTCCTTCCATTTATTTATTTATTTATTTATTTATTTATTTATTTATTTATTTATTTATTTATTTAAAGTACCCTGTAGCTGACTTAAGATGTACCAGAAGAGGGTGTCAGATCTCATTACAGGTGATTGGTAGTTGAACTCAGGGCCTTTGGAAAATCACTGTTTTACCTGCTGAGCCATTTCTCTCACCAACCTAGTTCTGTCTTTCTGTCTTTCTGTCTTTCTGTCTTTCTGTCTTTCTGTCTGTCTGTCTGTCTGTCTGTCTGTCTGTCTGTCTCTCTGTCTGTCTCTCTGTCTCTCTGTCTTTCTCTCTTCCTTCATCCTGGCATCAATCAACACAGACTGTTTTGTGAGGTAAACTTAATAAACTTCTAGCTCCTCTCTTGTTCTCTTACTTCTTTCTCTCTTGCTACTTCTCTACTCTCTCTGCCTCTACTAAAAATGAAGAAGAAGAAGAAGAAGAAGAAGAAGAAGAAGAAGAAGAAGAAGAAGAAGAAGAAGAAGAAGAAGAAGAAGAGGAAGAAGAGGAGGAGGAGGAGGAGGAGGAGGAGGAGGAGGAGGAGGAAAAGAAACCTCTAGCTCATGCAAGGGGGATGTAGGAAGGACACCACCTTCTTTCTTTCTTTCTTTCTTTCTTTCTTTCTTTCTTTCTTTCTTTCTTTCTTTCTTTCTCTCTCTCTCTCTCTCTCTCTCTCTCTCTCTCTCTCTCTCTCTCTCTCTCTCTCTCTCTTTCTTTCTTTCTTTCTTTCTTTCTTCCAAAAATACTCAGGGACATCACACTCCCTGTAGCCAGGGATGAGTCTCAGGGAATGTATGTGAGCTTGCTTTGTTTTGTGGGGCCAAACTTGACAGACATTTCTTTTGGCTTTGTGTGTTTTGCCAGCCAGCTCTCTTGCTCTGCTCACTCACTCACTCACTCACTCACTCACTAACTAGCTTGTTTGCTGTGGTTGCCATTTCTATCTATCTCTGCACAGGGTTCCAAGACTGCCCTTTGGGAATCAAATGGGAGAGCAGAACTAAAGGCTTTTTGATAAAGCACCTAGAGTGCACACCAGCACCTTTGGACTGACTGGCTGCCTTCCCCCTCCCCCTCCTCCCCCTTCTTCAGATTCATTTATTATAGGTAAGTACACTGTAGCAGTTTTCAGACACACCAGAAGAGGGCACCAGATCTCATTGTGGGTGGTTGTGAACCACTATGTGGTTGCTGGGATTTGAACTCATGATCTTCAGAAGAGCAGTCAGGGCTCTTAACCGCTGAGCCTCCAGCCTCCTGCATTCCTTCTTAAAGCATGAATGATCCCAGCATGGGAAGACGGTCTGCCCTCCCTCCCTCCCTCCCTCCCTCCCTCCCTCCCTCCCTCCCTTTTGAGCCATTTTCCCTCTTTCACCATACGCTCAATAAAAGAAGTAAATGAATGAAGTCTCCAGCTATTTGTTCGAGCTATCTAAATTCTCTCACAACACCTCCCCCTCCCCCTCACTGCCTTCTCTCCCTATGTTTGGGTGGGGCTGGGGGAGGGGTGGGGTGGGGGGAAGGGATCTGCAAGTCGTCCCTGCAGGTTTGTGAACTATTGGCGATGGTCTGGTTCTCTGAACTGCTGAGCCATGTCTATCCAGAGGCTGGCTGGCTAGTTTTCTGCCTCAAGTCCCTGAGTGATGATTTCAGTGTGAATTCTCTGAACTCACTGTCCTTTCAGGTCCACATTTGCTCTGGCAACCGACTGAACCAAACAATAGGCTCACACTGAGATCTTTGGAAATGGTAATGGAGTTGATAACACACCCCAACAGAAAGAGGAAGCCTCCGCTCACTAGAAGACTTTCACTAGAAGCCTCACCCTGCCAGCAATTTAGGAATTGGTAAGGCCAATCTGGACAATATTTAAATGATTTCTACTTCATGTTTAATGCTTAATAAAATAAAACGTGTGTGAAGGTCTGAAGAGCGTTGACTGTTCTTCCAGAGGTCCTGAGTTCAATTCCCACAAACCACATGGTGACTTTGGAATCCGATGCACACTTCTGGTGTGTGTTGGAAGACAGCTGCAGTGTACTCATATAAATAAAAAAATAAATAAAACCTTCAAAAATAAAATAAAACAAAGCTTGTGAAGAAATTGAGCATCTTAATTTTATTTTATTGTATTGTATTTCACACACACACACAGTATTTTATATATATATATATATATATATATATATATATATATAATCAACTGGCACAGAAACGCACATTACCTAAGTTAGCTGGGAGTGGTTGGATTGGATATGCAGAGAAGGAAGGAACATTTGCAGTTTTGCTGTTGCTCTTTTTTTTGGGGGGGGGTGGGCTGTTTAAATAGTACAGCAGAGCAGTGGTGGCACATGCCTTTGGGAGCACTTTGGAGGCAGAGGCAGGCAGATTTCTGAATTGGAGGCCAGCCTGGTCTACAGAGTGAGTTCCAGGACAGCCCGGGCTACACAGAGAAACCCTGTCTGGAAAAACCAACCAACAAACAAACAAACAATCCCAAGCAAAACCCAATCCAAACTTCACAAAAGGGAGGGACACTATAACAAATTACAATTGCTTGTATATATAGAAAAAAATTTCCTCCCCCCCCCCCAAATAACCCTGGTTCAATTAAATACGAAACTAACTAAGTAATCTCACACATACAAACATACATACATAAAACAAATAATGATAACTACGTGGCATGGAACTGCTTACACAGTTTGGATGCCACCTCCATCACATGCCTGCAGAAATTATTGAGTGGCCGGCCTGGTCTGTCTTGTATGTTTTTGCACCATGTACAGAGACTTTGTCTCTCATAAATAAATGAATACAGAGAAAGATATTCATTGATCTATACATGCCTGTGCGATGGCTCAGAGGGCAAAGCTGCTGTCTGTTAAGGTATAGGTAAAAGAGTAAGGCCTAGATGGAATGTTAAGGACTGAGGAAACTATTAAGGCCTAGATGGAATGTGAAGGCCTACTTCAGATTAGATAAGGGCTAGGTAACCTCTTACCTGGCTAGCCTGCCATTCTGCTGTTACTGCCAGAATTGATTACATATTCTCCTTGGATGTGTCCTCAGAAACCAATCAAGATAGAAGCCAATCGAACTGCTTCCTTTGTTCTATAGTTATCTGCAATAGGCTTGGACTCAAACTGACCACCCAGCAGCATTTCCTACACCCGCACATGTGTATACTTTTCTGGCATTTGCTCCTAGAACCTGCACTGGGGATGGAACCCCCGCCCTGCCCCAACACAAGAGAGACACCCAAACCACCGATTCAGTGCACAGACTACTTAGAATCAGACTTCTATTTTGAGTAGGGTGTGAGTGAGTAAAGTGTAAGTTCCCAAGGCCTCCCTGGGAACTGACATCTTACTTGGAAGAAAGAGACTTGTACGTGGGCAACTGACTTTCTGGTTTGCAATTTAAGACATGAATGTCACACTATTGATGGCCAAGACACTGGATGTCCTGATTTTATTAGTGTGTGTGTGTGTGTGTGTGTGTGTGTGTGACTCCATGGCCAAGCTAGCCCCCCCCTCCCAGATGTGTGTTTCTTATTTATTTATTTATTTATTTATTTCTTGGGCCTGTGCTTGTGTATGACCTCGGCAACACTTCCTGAAAACCAAACCAAGCTAAACTAAAGCAAACAACTATGGCTGTCTGCCTGCCTGCCTGCCTACACAGAGAAATGATATCTCCAATCAAGTAACACTAACTCCTAAAGACGCCTGTTTCTCTTTTTCTTTTTTTTCTTTCTTTTTTTCTTCTGCTCCCTCTCTCTGTTCCCCCCTCTCCCTTTCTTCCTTCCTTCCTTCCTTCTTTCCTTCCTTCCTTCCTTCCTTCCTTCCTTCCTTTCTTTTCTTTTTTTTTCTTTCTTTTCTTTTTTTTTTCTTTCTTAAATTTATTCTTTTCATACATAGTTTCTTAGTGTAAGCAGCCCTGGCTGTCTTGAAGACACTTTGTAGGCCTCAATCCAGTAAGAGCCTGCCTCTGCTTTTCAAATGCTGGCATGAAAGTTGTATACCACTATGACCGGCTACGATTCTTATCTTCTTTTTTTTTTTTTGGTTTTTCGAGACAGAGTTTCTCTGTGTAGCCCTGGCTGTCCTGGAACTCACTTTGTAGACCAGGCTGGCCTCGAACTCAGAAATCTGCCTGCCTTTGCCTCCCAAGTGCTGGGATTAAAGGCGTGCGCCACCACCGCCCGGCGATTCTTATCTTCTTATTTTTGTTCCCTCTCCCCTCTTCCTTTTTATGATTTTTGCTTTTGACAGGCAGTGGTTGTGGCAGTGCTGGCAGAGGGAGGTGGATCACTGTAACTTTGCAGCTAGCTTATTCTACAGTCTGAGTTACACAAAAGGGGTTTCAGAATGACTGGTTATATTTTTCATTTATTATGCATTTTAATTATAATTTAATTAAACCAAAAGAATTTAGACTGACCAATTCAGAGTCTGGCATTTAAAAGTATAACAAAAGACAGTATGAGGCTGTCTGTGGATGGTCAAGGGTTCTGGCTGCTTTAGGGAGCCTCCTCACCTTTCTGCACATGCAAACTAGGCCACCTAGAGGCTGGACACAAAAGCTACCTTGAGCATTAGGTCACGTGACAGTCAGCCACCTCCATCTTTATGAGGATAGATGTCAGTCAGAGGACAAGATGGCTGCCACCCACTTGTCACCTTCCATATGCAGGCACACCACCTCCCTTCTGTTTTTGGATAAAAGACACATAACAATTTTTATTATTTACAGTAAGCCTTAAATAACACTCTGACAGCTGTGCAGATTTCTACTTGCTATGTGATTTGAATTTCCTTTTTTTGTTTTTTTTCTTTTAATTAATTTTCAGGAACTGCATGGTGGATTCACCTAGGTTCTGGTGCCTTCTTCTGTCATGCAGTCATCTAGGCAGCAGATAGAGCACATACACACACACATACTTTGAAAACTAATAGTAATAATAACAAACAAACAAATAAAAGAAAAGAAGGTTAAAAAAAAAAAAAGATTCTAGCTTCTGCCTGGATGTGTAGGTGGCAGAAGCAGGCAGAGAGGACCTCTGTGAGTTTGAGGCTACCCAAGCCTACAGAGCAAGTTCCAGGCAGGGATGCCAGGGCTACATCAAGAGAAACCCTATCTTGGGGCAAAAGAAAACAAAAGCAGAAAAGGTTCTGGCTTTTATTTTCAGACGTATGATTCTTCTAGCAGTATTGACTATTGAACTTTGATCATGAAGGCACATTCGATTTTATGACAGAGTTTGTGTGTGTGTGTGTGTGTGTGTGTGTGTGTGTGTGTGCAATATTTCTGCTGTAATTGTGGTTACATGCCATCTAGTGGTTTATGTTTGATTTCTGTAATCTTTTTTTCTAATTCTTTTTAATTGTAATTGTAATTTTAATTTAATTTAATTTTATTTTATTTTTTGTTTTACGAAATAGGGTTTCTCTGTATAGCCCTGGCTGTCCTGGAACTCACTTTGCAGACTAGGCTGACCTCGAACCCAGAAATCTTCCCATCTCTGCCTCCGGAGTGCTGGGATTAAAGGTATGTGCCACCAGTCCCGGCTATTTTTTAATTTTTAAATTTTATTTATTTAATATAGCTTTGTTTTTTCATGATGCACTTTCTCTCTGTAACCCTGGCTGTCCTGGAACTCACTCTGTAGACCATGATGGCCTTGAACATATTAATCTGTCTGCCTCTGCTTCCCAAATGCTGGGATTAAAAGCACCACTGCCCAGACTAAGTTTTTTTTTTTTTTAAATCTCTCTCTCTCTCTCTCTCTCTCTCTCTCTCTCTCTCTCTCTCTCTCTCTCTCTCTTTCTTTCTATTATTTTTTTCTTTTTACTGAGATACGGTTTCTCTGTGTAGCCCTAGCTGACTTGACACTAACTCTGTAACCCAGGGTGACCTTGAACACAGAAATCTGCCCGAGGTTAAAGGTATGTTCCACAATTGCCTCAGGCAGGTCTACTCTAATTCTATTTGAAAAAATTATGTGTGTATGTATGATTATATGTATGTATGTATGTATGTATGTATGTATGTATAGAAGTAATATTAATCCATTAATATCTCTTTTTCCTAAAATTCATGTCATTCCAGGTCCACAAAGTGAGTTCCAGGACTACACAGAGAAACCCTTTTTCAAAATAAAAAAAAAAAAATCTCAGATAGGGATTCATTGTGTAGCCCTGGCTGACTTGGAAGTCACTCCTTAAGCCAGGGTGACCTTGAATGTAGAAATCTGCCTGAGGCTAAAGGTGTGGTCCACAATTGCCTCAGGTCTACTGTAATTCTCTCTTTAAGAAAACAAGGGGTGGAGGGTATGGGGGACTTTTGGGATAGCATTGGAAATGTAATTGAGGAAAATACATAATAAAAAATATTTTTTAAAAAACATGTGTATTTATGTATAGAAGTAATATTAATCCATTAATATCTCTTTTTCCTAAACTTCATGTCATTCCTCCTTATCTTTCTCTCTCACTCCATGTTTGTGTGCATGTGTGTATGTGTGTTAGTCCTGGGTACACAGATTAAGAAATCATATTTCCAAGGATTTTTAGAAATAAACAAGGAAGCCAGGTGTGCTGGAACACCCCTTTAATCCCAGCACTTGGGAGGCAGAGGCAGGCAGATTTCTAAGTTCAAGTCCAGCCTGGTCCACAAAGTGAGTTCCAGGACAGCCAAGGCTACACAGAGAAAACCTGTCTCAAAAAAAAAAAAAAAAAAAAAAATCAAACACACAAACAAAGAAATAAACAAGAAATCCTAACCCAGACCACCAATAAAAAGGCTGTGGAAACTCTTTCATGTCCCTCTCCCCCACAGGTAAGTATGTACCTGCTTGTAAATTAATACTCCATGTGTGTGTATAGGATTCCATGGCCAGCTAGTACCAGCCCCAGATTTGTGTTTCAGAGATCTTTACTTATTTATTTTCCATGTACACCTCCAGGGAAACAACATAAAATCAAATCAGCTAACAAACAAACAGAAAAATGTAAAAGAATGGACTCATCTGGCATTTAAAAGTAATAGACTTCCGGGCAGTGTTGGGGCACACCTTTAATCCTACCACATTGGAGGCAGAGGCTGGCAGATTTGTGCATGCCAGGCCATCCTGGTCTACAGAGTGAGTTCCAAGACACCCAGGGCTACACAGAGAAACACTGTCTTGAAAGACCCCCACATCCTAAAAATAATAAAGAAGTAATAGACAAAAAGCAAGAGAAAAACATGTGTGCCAAGGCTGCTGGTGACTTTTCAGTGAATCCTCACCCTTCTGCACTGGATTCTGTTAAGTTCTATTCCACTAGTAGCTCCATGTTTGTGTGCATGTGTGTGTGTGTGTGTTAGTCTTGGGTACACAGATTAAAGAAATCATATTTCCAAGGAATATTTTTTCCTGGAAATATGATTTTTTCAAGTAATATTTTTCCAAATAATATTTTTTAAAATATTTTCTTTCTTTCTTTCTCTCTTTCTTCTTCTTTCTTTCTTTCTTTCTTTCTTTCTTTCTTTCTTTCTTTCTTTCTTTCTTTCTTTCTTTCTTTCTTTCTTTCTTTCTTTCTTTCTTTCTCTCCAAACTTCACACTATAACAAATTACAATTGCTTGTATATATAGAAAAAAATTTCCTCCCCCCCCCCTAATAACCCTGGTTCAATTAAATACGAAACTAACTAAGTAATCACACACACACATACATACATACATACATACATACATACATACATACATACATACATACATAAAACAAATAATGATAACTAAGTGGCATGGAACTGCTCACACAGTTTGGATGCCACTTGCCCACCCTACCTCCATCACATGCCTGCAGAAATTATTGAGTGGCCGGCCTGGTCTGTCTTGTATGTTTTTGCACCATGTACAGAGACTTTGTCTCTCATAAATAAATGAATACAGAGAAAGATATTCATTGATCTATACATGCCTGTGCTCAGAGGGCAAAGCTGCTGGCTGTTAAGGTATAGGTAAAAGAATAAGGCCTAGATGGAATGTGAAGGCCTACTTCAGATTAGATAAGGGCTAGGTAACCTCTTACCTGGCTAGCCTGCCATTTTGTGCTGTTAACTACTATTATAAGGACACTTTCTCACAGCTTGTTTCTGCTGTTACTGCCAGAATTGATTACATATTCTCCTTGGATGTGTCCTCAGAAACCAATCAAGATAGAAGCCAATCAAACTGCTTCCTTTGTTCTATAGTTATCTGCAATAGGCTTGGACTCAAACTGACCACCCAGCAGCATTTCCTACACCCGCACATGTGTATACTTTTCTGGCATTTGCTCCTAGAACCTGCACTGGGGATGGAACCCCCGCCCTGCCCTAACACAAGAGAGACACCCACACCACCGATTCAGTGCACAGACTACTTAGAATCAGACTTCTATTTTGAGTAGGGTGTGAGTGAGTAAAGTTTAAGTTCCCAAGGCCTCCCTGGGAACTGACATCTTACTTGGAAGAAAGAGACTTGTAGGTGGGCAACTGACTTTCTGGTTTGCAAGTTAAGACATGAATGTCACACTATTGATGGCCAAGACACTGGATGTCCTGATTTTATTAGTGTGTGTGTGTGTGTGTGTGTGTGTGTGTGACTCCATGGCCAAGCTAGCCCCCCTCCCCCCAGATGTGTGTTTCTTATTTATTTATTTATTTCTTGGGCCTGTGCTTGTGTATGACCTCGGCAACACTTCCTGAAAACCAAACCAAGCTAAACTAAAGCAAACAACTATGGCTGTCTGCCTGCCTGCCTGCCTACACAGAGAAATGATATCTCCAATCAAGTAACACTACCTCCTAAGTCTGCCTGTTTCTCTTTTTCTTTTTTTCTTTCTTTTTTCTTCTGCCCCCTCTCTCTGTTCCCCCCTCTCCCTTCCTTCCTTCCTTCCTTCCTTCTTTCTTTCTTTCTTTCTTTCTTTCTTTCTTTCTTTCTTTCTTTCTTTCTTTCTTTCTTTCTTTCTTTTCTTTTTTTTTTCTTTCTTAAATTTATTCTTTTCATATATAGTTTCTTAGTGTAAGCAGCCCTGGCTGTCTTGAAGACACTTTGTAGGCCTCAATCCAGTAAGAGCCTGCCTCTGCTTTTCAAATGCTGGCATGAAAGTTGTATACCACTATGACCGGCTACGATTCTTATCTTCTTATTTTTGTTCCCTCTCCCCTCTTCCTTTTTATGATTTTTGCTTTTGACAGGCAGTGGTTGTGGCAGTGCTGGCAGAGGGAGGTGGATCACTGTAACTTTGCAGCTAGCTTATTCTACAGTCTGAGTTACACAAAAGGAGTTTCAGAATGACTGGTTATATTTTTCATTTATTATGCATTTTAATTATAATTTAATTAAACCAAAAGAATTTAGACTGACCAATTCAGAGTCTGGCAATTAAAAGTATAACAAAAGACAGTATGAGGCTGTCTGTGGATGGTCAAGAGTTCTGGCTGCTTTAGGGAGCCTCCTCACCTTTCTGCACATGCAAACTAGGCCACCTAGAGGCTGGACACAAAAGCTACCTTGAGCATTAGGTCACGTGACAGTCAGCCACCTCCATCTTTATGAGGATAGATGTCAGTCAGAGGACAAGAGGGCTGCCACCCACTTGTCACCTTCCATATGCAGGCACACCACCTCCCTTCTGTTTTTGGATAAAAGACACATAACAATTTTTATTATTTACAGTAAGCCTTAAATGGCACTCTGACAGCTGTGCAGATTTCTACTTGCTATGTGATTTGAATTTCCTTTCTTTTTTTTAATTAATTTTCCTTGCTATGTGATTTGAATTTCCTTTTTTTTTTTTTTCTTTTAATTAATTTTCAGGAACTGCATGGTGGATTCACCTAGGTTCTGGTGCCTTCTTCTGTCATGCAGTCATCTAGGCAGCAGATAGAGCACATACACACACACTTACATTGAAAACTAATAGTAATGATAACAAACAAACAAATAAATGAAAAGAAGGTTAAAAAAAAAAAAAGAGAGAGATTCTAGCTTCTGCCTGGATGTGTAGGTGGCAGAAGCAGGCAGAGAGGACCTCTGTGAGTTTGAGGCTACCCAAGCCTACAGAGCAAGTTCCAGGCAGGGATGCCAGGGCTACATCAAGAGAAACCTATCTTGGGGCAAAAGAAAACAAAAGCAGAAAAGGTTCTGGCTTTTATTTTCAGACATATGATTCTTCTAGCAGTATTGACTATTGAACTTTGATCATGAAGGCACATTTGATTTTATGACAGAGTTTGTGTGTGTGTGTGTGTGTGTGTGTGCAATATTTCTGCTGTAATTGTGGTTACATGCCATCTAGTGGTTTATGTTTGATTTCTGTAATCTTTTTTTCTAATTCTTTTTAATTGTAATTGTAATTGTAATTTTAATTTAATTTAATTTTATTTTTTGTTTTACAAAACAGGGTTTCTCTGTATAGCCCTGGCTGTCCTGGAACTCACTTTGCAGACCAGGCTGATCTTGAACCCAGAAATCTTCCCATCTCTGCCTCCGGAGTGCTGGGATTAAAGGTATGTGCCACCAGTCCCGGCTATTTTTTAATTTTTAAATTTTATTTATTTAATATAGCTTTGTTTTTTCATGATGCACTTTCTCTCTGTAACCCTGGCTGTCCTGGAACTCACTCTGTAGACCATGATGGCCTTGAACATATTAATCTGTCTGCCTCTGCTTCCCAAATGCTGGGATTAAAAGCACCACTGCCCAGACTAAGTTTTTTTTTTTTTAAATCTCTCTCTCTCTCTCTCTCTCTCTCTCTCTCTCTCTCTTTCTTTCTATTATTTTTTTCTTTTTACTGAGATACGGTTTCTCTGTGTAGCCCTAGCTGACTTGACACTAACTCTGTAACCCAGGGTGACCTTGAACACAGAAATCTGCCCGAGGTTAAAGGTATGTTCCACAATTGCCTCAGGTCTACTCTAATTCTATTTGAAAAAATTATGTGTGTATGTATAATTATATGTATGTATGTATGTATAGAAGTAATATTAATCCATTAATATCTCTTTTTTTTTTTTTTTTTTTTTGGTTTTTACGAGACAGGGTTTCTCTGTATAGCCCTGGCTGTCCTGGAGCTCACTTTGTAGACCAGGCTGGCCTCGAACTCAGAAATCCGCCTGCCTCTGCCTCCCGAGTGCTGGGATTAAAGGCATGCGCCACCACGCCCGGCCATTAATATCTCTTTTTCCTAAAATTCATGTCATTCCATGTCCACAAAGTGAGTTCCAGGACTACACAGAGAAACCCTGTTTCAAAATAATAAATAAATAAATAAATAAATAAATAAATAAATAAATAAATAAATATAGAAAGAAAGAAAGAAAGAAAGAAAGAAAGAAAGAAAGAAAGAAAGAAAGAAAGAGAGAAGGAATCCTAACCATTACCACCATCACCTCCAATACAAAGGCTGTGGAAATTGTTTCATGTCCCTCTCCCCCACAGGTGAGGATATAGCTGCTTGTAAATTAATACTCCATGACTCCATGTGTGTGTTATTGATTCCATGACCAGCTATTACCAGCCCCAGATCTGTGTTTCAGAGATCTTTACTTATTTATTATTCGGGCCTGAGCTTGTGTAGGTGTTAGGCCACCAAACCTCCAGGAAAACAACATAAAATCAAATCAGCTAACAAACCAACCCAAAAATGTAAAAGAATGGATTCATCTGGCATTTAAAACTAATAGACTGCCAGGCAGTGGTGGGGCACACCTTTAATCCTACCACTTTGGACCCAGAGGCTGGCAGATTTGTGCATTCCAGGCCATCCTGGTCTACAGAGTGAGTTCCAAGACACCCAGGGCTACACAGAGAAACACTGTCTTGAAAGACCCCCACCTCCTAAAAATAATAAAGAAGTAATAGACAAAAAGCAAGAGAAAAACATGTGTGCCATGGCTGCTGGTGGCTTTTCATGACTCCTCACCCTTCTGCACTGGATTCAGTTAAGTTCTAATCCACTAGTAGCTGGGAAAGAAGGGGAAGAAACACAAGCAACCTCGAACAATAGGTCTCATGAAGGCCAGCCACCTCCATCTTGAGAAGGGTGGTCATTCAGCACACAAGATGGCTGCCACCAAAAGGTCGCCTTTCATCTTAATGAGGTCAAAGTGTCAATGTGCAAGCCAGTGACCGAACAAGGAAGTAGACATGCAGACAACAAACATGCAGGGGTACCACCTCCATTCCCTTCTGTTTTTGGTAAAGGACACACAATTTTTATTATTTACAGTAAGCACTCTGACAGCCCCACAGATATCTACCTTCTATGTGATTAGAATTTCCTTTTTTTTTTTTTTTTTTAAAGTAATTCTCAGGGGGTGCATGGTGACTTGTCCTAGGTTCTGGTGCCCTCTTCTGGCATGTAGTCATATAGGCAGCACACACACACACACACACACACTTAAATTGAAAACTAAAAGTAATAACAGCAAACAAGCAAGCAAGCAAACAAACAAACTAAGAAATATATAAATAGGAGGGAAAAAGAGATTCTGGCTTCTGCCAGGCTGTGTGGGTGGCAGAGGCTGGCAGGCAAGCAGGCAGAGAGGACCTCTGTGAGTTTGAGGCTACCCAAGCCTACACTGATAGTTCCAGAAAGGACTGCCAGGGCTACACCAAGAGAAACCCTATCTCTAGGATCAAGAAAACAAAAGCAGAAAAGGTTCTGGCTTTTATTTTACCAACATATGTTTCTTTCATTCTTCTCTTCCTTCCTTCCTTCCTTCCTTCCTTCCTTCCTTCCTTCCTTCCTTCCTTCCTTCCTTCCTTCCTTCCTTCCTTCCTTCCTTCCGAGATTTATTTATTTTATGTATATGAGTACACACTTTAGTTGTAAAGATGGTTGTGATCGTTAATGTGATTGTTGGGAAATGAAATTAGGACCTCTGCTTGCTCTACCCAAGCCCATTTGCTCAGGCCAAAGATTTATTTATTAGTATAAGTTCACAGTAGATGTCTTCAAACCCACCAGGATAGGGTATCAGATCTCATTGTGGGTTGTTGTGAGCCACCATGTGGTTGCTGGGATTTGAACTCAGTACCTTTGGAAGAGCAGTCGGTGCTCTTACCCACTGAACCATCTCACCAGCCCCCGACTTATGTTCCTTCTAGTACTATTGACTAAAGAACTTTGATCATGAAGGCACGTTGGATTTAATGACAGAGTTTGTGTGTGTTTCTGTGTGTGTATGTGTGCAATACTTCTGCTGGGATTGCAGTTACTTGCCATCTAGTGGGCTTGTGTGTAATTTCTTTAATTTTTTTCTAATTTTTTTTCTGAAAGTATCTTTCTTTCCATCTCTCTTTCTCTTTCTCTCTCTGTCTCTCTCTCTGTGTGTCTCTGTCTGTCTCTGTGTCTCTCTCCTTTTCTTTTCTTCTTTCTTTCTTTCTTTCTCTCTCTCTCTCTTTCTTTCTTTCTTTCTTTCTTTCTTTCTCTCTCTCTCTCTCTCTCTCTCTTTCCTTCTTCCTTCCTTCCTTCCTTCCTTTCTTTCTTTCTTTCTTTCTTTCTTTCTTTCTTTCTTTCAAGATTTATGTATTTTATGTATATGAGTACACACTTTAGTTGTACAGATAGTTGTGATCCTTCATGTGATTGTTGGGAATTGAGCTTAGGACCTCTGTTTGCTCTAGCCAAGCCCACTTGCTCAGGCAAAAGATTTATTTATTAGTATAAGTTCACTGTAGCTGTCTTCAAACGCACCAGGAGAGGGTATCAGATCTCATTATTGGTGGTTGTGAGGGACCATGTGGTTGCTGGGATTTGAACTCAGTACATTTGGAAGAGCAGTCAGTGCTCTTCCCCACTGAACCATCTCACCAGCCCTGGACACATGTTCCTTCTAGTACTATTGACTAAAGAACTTTGATCATGAAGGCATGTTGGATTTAATGACAGTGTGTGTTTCTGTGTGTGTGTCTGTGTGTGTGTGTGTGCAATATTTCTGCTGTGATTACTGTTACTTGACATCAAGTGGGCTTCTGTATAATTTCTTTAAATTTTTCTAATTCTTTTTTCTTTTTTTGTAAAGTAAAATTCCTGTCATACCTCCTTATCTTTCTCTCTCACTCCATGTTTGTGTGCATGTGTGTGTGTGTGTTAGTCTTGGGTACACAGATTAAAGAAATCATATTTCCAAGGATTCTTAGAAATAAACAAGGAAGCCAGATGTGGTGGAGCACCCCTTTTCTTTCCCTCTCTCTTTCTCTCCTCTCTCTCTCTCTCTCTCTCTCTCTCTCTCTCAATCTCTCTCTCTCTCTTTGTTTGTTTCTTTCTTTCTTTCTTTCTTTCAATTATTATTTTTTTCTCAGGTAGGTTTTCTTTGTGTAGCCCTGGCTGACTTGGATGTCACTCTGTAAGCCAGGGTGACCTTGAATGCAGAAATCCTCCTGAGGCTAAAGGTGTGGTCCACAATTGCCTCAGGTCTACTGAAATTCTCTCTTTAAGAAAACAGGGGGGGGGGAGGGTATGGAGGACATTTGGGATAGCATTGGAAATGTAATTGAGGAAAATACGTAATAAAAAAATATTTAAAAAAACGTGTGTATGAGCCGGGTGTGGTGGCGCACGCCTTTAATCCCAGCACTTGGGAGGCAGAGGCAGGCAGATTTCTAAGTTCAAGGCCAGCCTGGTCCACAAAGTGAGTTCCAGGACAGCCAAGGCTACACAGAGAAACCCTGTCTCAAAAAAAAAAAAAATGAAATCAAACAAACAAACAAACAAACAAAGAAATAAACAAGAAATCCTAACCCTGACCACCAATAAAAAGGCTGTGGAAACTCTTTCATGTCTCTCTCCCTCACAGATAATGATGTAGCTGCTTGTAAATTAATACTCCATGTGTGTGTATAGGATTCCATGGCCAGCTAGTACCAGCCCCAGATTTGTGTTTCAGAGATCTTTATTAATTTATTTTCCGTGCCTGAGCTTGTGTAGGTGGTAGGCCACCAAACCTCCAGGGAGGTTTTTTTTGCTGCCACAAAAAGGTCGCCTTTCATCTTAATGAGGTCAAAGTGTCAATGTGCAAGCCAGTGACCGAACAAGGAAGTAGACATGCAGACAACAAACATGCAGGGGTACCACCTCCATTCCCTTCTGTTTTTTGGTAAAGGACACACAATTTTTATTATTTACAGTAAGCCTTATAAAGCACTCTGACAGCCCCACAGATATCTGTGATTAGAATTTCCTTTTTTTTTTTTAAAAAAAAGTAATTCTCAGGGGGTGCATGGTGACTTGTCCTAGGTTCTGGTGCCCTCTTCTGGCATGTAGTCATATAGGCAGCACACACACACACACACTTACATTGAAAACTAAAAGTAATAACAGCAAACAAGCAAGCAAGCAAACAAACAAACTAAGAAATATATAAATAGGAGGGAAAAAGAGATTCTGGCTTCTGCCAGGCTGTGTGGGTGGCAGAGGCTGGCAGGCAAGCAGGCAGAGAGGACCTCTGTGAGTTTGAGGCTACCCAAGCCTACACTGATAGTTCCAGAAAGGACTGCCAGGGCTACACCAAGAGAAACCCTATCTCTAGGATCAAGAAAACAAAAGCAGAAAAGGTTCTGGCTTTTATTTTACTGACATATGTTCCTTTCATTCTTCCCTTCCTTCCTTCCTTCCTTCCTTCCTTCCTTCCTTCCTTCCTTCCTTCCTTCCTTCCTTCCTTCCTTCTTTCCTTCCTTCCTTCCTTCCTTCCTTCCTTCCTTCCTTCCTTCCTTCCTTCCTTCCTTCCTTCCGAGATTTATTTATTTTATGTATATGAGTACACACTTTAGTTGTAAAGATGGTTGTGATCGTTAATGTGATTGTTGGGAAATGAAATTAGGACCTCTGCTTGCTCTACCCAAGCCCATTTGCTCAGGCCAAAGATTTATTTATTAGTATAAGTTCACAGTAGATGTCTTCAAACCCACCAGGATAGGGTATCAGATCTCATTGTGGGTTGTTGTGAGCCACCATGTGGTTGCTGGGATTTGAACTCAGTACCTTTGGAAGAGCAGTCGGTGCTCTTACCCACTGAACCATCTCACCAGCCCCCGACTTATGTTCCTTCTAGTACTATTGACTAAAGAACTTTGATCATGAAGGCACGTTGGATTTAATGACAGAGTTTGTGTGTGTTTCTGTGTGTGTATGTGTGCAATACTTCTGCTGGGATTGCAGTTACTTGCCATCTAGTGGGCTTGTGTGTAATTTCTTTAATTTTTTTCTAATTTTTTTTCTGAAAGTATCTTTCTTTCCATCTCTCTTTCTCTTTCTCTCTCTGTCTCTCTCTCTGTGTGTCTCTGTCTGTCTCTGTGTCTCTCTCCTTTTCTTTTCTTCTTTCTTTCTTTCTTTCTCTCTCTCTCTCTTTCTTTCTTTCTTTCTTTCTTTCTTTCTCTCTCTCTCTCTCTCTCTCTCTCTCTCTCTCTCTCTCTCTTTCCTTCTTCCTTCCTTCCTTCCTTTCTTTCTTTCTTTCTTTCTTTCTTTCTTTCTTTCTTTCTTTCTTTCTTTCTTTCTTTCAAGATTTATGTATTTTATGTATATGAGTACACACTTTAGTTGTACAGATAGTTGTGATCCTTCATGTGATTGTTGGGAATTGAGCTTAGGACCTCTGTTTGCTCTAGCCAAGCCCACTTGCTCAGGCAAAAGATTTATTTATTAGTATAAGTTCACTGTAGCTGTCTTCAAACGCACCAGGAGAGGGTATCAGATCTCATTATTGGTGGTTGTGAGGGACCATGTGGTTGCTGGGATTTGAACTCAGTACATTTGGAAGAGCAGTCAGTGCTCTTCCCCACTGAACCATCTCACCAGCCCTGGACACATGTTCCTTCTAGTACTATTGACTAAAGAACTTTGATCATGAAGGCATGTTGGATTTAATGACAGTGTGTGTTTCTGTGTGTGTGTCTGTGTGTGTGTGTGTGCAATATTTCTGCTGTGATTACTGTTACTTGACATCAAGTGGGCTTCTGTATAATTTCTTTAAATTTTTCTAATTCTTTTTTCTTTTTTTGTAAAGTAAAATTCCTGTCATACCTCCTTATCTTTCTCTCTCACTCCATGTTTGTGTGCATGTGTGTGTGTGTGTTAGTCTTGGGTACACAGATTAAAGAAATCATATTTCCAAGGATTCTTAGAAATAAACAAGGAAGCCAGATGTGGTGGAGCACCCCTTTTCTTTCCCTCTCTCTTTCTCTCCTCTCTCTCTCTCTCTCTCTCTCTCAATCTCTCTCTCTCTCTTTGTTTGTTTCTTTCTTTCTTTCTTTCTTTCAATTATTATTTTTTTCTCAGGTAGGTTTTCTTTGTGTAGCCCTGGCTGACTTGGATGTCACTCTGTAAGCCAGGGTGACCTTGAATGCAGAAATCCTCCTGAGGCTAAAGGTGTGGTCCACAATTGCCTCAGGTCTACTGAAATTCTCTCTTTAAGAAAACAGGGGGGGGGGGGGAGGGTATGGAGGACATTTGGGATAGCATTGGAAATGTAATTGAGGAAAATACGTAATAAAAAAATATTTAAAAAAACGTGTGTATGAACCGGGTGTGGTGGCGCACGCCTTTAATCCCAGCACTTGGGAGGCAGAGGCAGGCAGATTTCTAAGTTCAAGGCCAGCCTGGTCCACAAAGTGAGTTCCAGGACAGCCAAGGCTACACAGAGAAACCCTGTCTCAAAAAAAAAAAAATGAAATCAAACAAACAAACAAACAAACAAAGAAATAAACAAGAAATCCTAACCCTGACCACCAATAAAAAGGCTGTGGAAACTCTTTCATGTCTCTCTCCCTCACAGATAATGATGTAGCTGCTTGTAAATTAATACTCCATGTGTGTGTATAGGATTCCATGGCCAGCTAGTACCAGCCCCAGATTTGTGTTTCAGAGATCTTTATTAATTTATTTTCCGTGCCTGAGCTTGTGTAGGTGGTAGGCCACCAAACCTCCAGGGAGGTTTTTTTTGCTGCCACAAAAAGGTCGCCTTTCATCTTAATGAGGTCAAAGTGTCAATGTGCAAGCCAGTGACCGAACAAGGAAGTAGACATGCAGACAACAAACATGCAGGGGTACCACCTCCATTCCCTTCTGTTTTTTGGTAAAGGACACACAATTTTTATTATTTACAGTAAGCCTTATAAAGCACTCTGACAGCCCCACAGATATCTGTGATTAGAATTTCCTTTTTTTTTTTTAAAAAAAAGTAATTCTCAGGGGGTGCATGGTGACTTGTCCTAGGTTCTGGTGCCCTCTTCTGGCATGTAGTCATATAGGCAGCACACACACACACACACTTACATTGAAAACTAAAAGTAATAACAGCAAACAAGCAAGCAAGCAAACAAACAAACTAAGAAATATATAAATAGGAGGGAAAAAGAGATTCTGGCTTCTGCCAGGCTGTGTGGGTGGCAGAGGCTGGCAGGCAAGCAGGCAGAGAGGACCTCTGTGAGTTTGAGGCTACCCAAGCCTACACTGATAGTTCCAGAAAGGACTGCCAGGGCTACACCAAGAGAAACCCTATCTCTAGGATCAAGAAAACAAAAGCAGAAAAGGTTCTGGCTTTTATTTTACTGACATATGTTCCTTTCATTCTTCCCTTCCTTCCTTCCTTCCTTCCTTCCTTCCTTCCTTCCTTCCTTCCTTCCTTCCTTCCTTCCTTCCTTCTTTCCTTCCTTCCTTCCTTCCTTCCTTCCTTCCTTCCTTCCTTCCTTCCTTCCTTCCTTCCTTCCTTCCGAGATTTATTTATTTTATGTATATGAGTACACACTTTAGTTGTAAAGATGGTTGTGATCGTTAATGTGATTGTTGGGAAATGAAATTAGGACCTCTGCTTGCTCTACCCAAGCCCATTTGCTCAGGCCAAAGATTTATTTATTAGTATAAGTTCACAGTAGATGTCTTCAAACCCACCAGGATAGGGTATCAGATCTCATTGTGGGTTGTTGTGAGCCACCATGTGGTTGCTGGGATTTGAACTCAGTACCTTTGGAAGAGCAGTCGGTGCTCTTACCCACTGAACCATCTCACCAGCCCCCGACTTATGTTCCTTCTAGTACTATTGACTAAAGAACTTTGATCATGAAGGCACGTTGGATTTAATGACAGAGTTTGTGTGTGTTTCTGTGTGTGTATGTGTGCAATACTTCTGCTGGGATTGCAGTTACTTGCCATCTAGTGGGCTTGTGTGTAATTTCTTTAATTTTTTTCTAATTTTTTTTCTGAAAGTATCTTTCTTTCCATCTCTCTTTCTCTTTCTCTCTCTGTCTCTCTCTCTGTGTGTCTCTGTCTGTCTCTGTGTCTCTCTCCTTTTCTTTTCTTCTTTCTTTCTTTCTTTCTCTCTCTCTCTCTTTCTTTCTTTCTTTCTTTCTTTCTTTCTTTCTTTCTTTCTTTCTCTCTCTCTCTCTCTCTCTCTCTCTCTCTCTCTCTTTCCTTCTTCCTTCCTTTCTTTCTTTCTTTCTTTCTTTCTTTCTTTCTTTCTTTCTTTCTTTCTTTCTTTCTTTCTTTCAAGTTTTATGTATTTTATGTATATGAGTACACACTTTAGTTGTACAGATAGTTGTGATCCTTCATGTGATTGTTGGGAATTGAGCTTAGGACCTCTGTTTGCTCTAGCCAAGCCCACTTGCTCAGGCAAAAGATTTATTTATTAGTATAAGTTCACTGTAGCTGTCTTCAAACGCACCAGGAGAGGGTATCAGATCTCATTATTGGTGGTTGTGAGGGACCATGTGGTTGCTGGGATTTGAACTCAGTACATTTGGAAGAGCAGTCAGTGCTCTTCCCCACTGAACCATCTCACCAGCCCTGGACACATGTTCCTTCTAGTACTATTGACTAAAGAACTTTGATCATGAAGGCATGTTGGATTTAATGACAGTGTGTGTTTCTGTGTGTGTGTCTGTGTGTGTGTGTGTGCAATATTTCTGCTGTGATTACTGTTACTTGACATCAAGTGGGCTTCTGTATAATTTCTTTAAATTTTTCTAATTCTTTTTTCTTTTTTTGTAAAGTAAAATTCCTGTCATACCTCCTTATCTTTCTCTCTCACTCCATGTTTGTGTGCATGTGTGTGTGTGTGTTAGTCTTGGGTACACAGATTAAAGAAATCATATTTCCAAGGATTCTTAGAAATAAACAAGGAAGCCAGATGTGGTGGAGCACCCCTTTTCTTTCCCTCTCTCTTTCTCTCCTCTCTCTCTCTCTCTCTCTCTCTCAATCTCTCTCTCTCTCTTTGTTTGTTTCTTTCTTTCTTTCTTTCTTTCAATTATTATTTTTTTCTCAGGTAGGTTTTCTTTGTGTAGCCCTGGCTGACTTGGATGTCACTCTGTAAGCCAGGGTGACCTTGAATGCAGAAATCCTCCTGAGGCTAAAGGTGTGGTCCACAATTGCCTCAGGTCTACTGAAATTCTCTCTTTAAGAAAACAGGGGGGGGGGAGGGTATGGAGGACATTTGGGATAGCATTGGAAATGTAATTGAGGAAAATACGTAATAAAAAAATATTTAAAAAAACGTGTGTATGAACCGGGTGTGGTGGCGCACGCCTTTAATCCCAGCACTTGGGAGGCAGAGGCAGGCAGATTTCTAAGTTCAAGGCCAGCCTGGTCCACAAAGTGAGTTCCAGGACAGCCAAGGCTACACAGAGAAACCCTGTCTCAAAAAAAAAAAATGAAATCAAACAAACAAACAAACAAACAAAGAAATAAACAAGAAATCCTAACCCTGACCACCAATAAAAAGGCTGTGGAAACTCTTTCATGTCTCTCTCCCTCACAGATAATGATGTAGCTGCTTGTAAATTAATACTCCATGTGTGTGTATAGGATTCCATGGCCAGCTAGTACCAGCCCCAGATTTGTGTTTCAGAGATCTTTATTAATTTATTTTCCGTGCCTGAGCTTGTGTAGGTGGTAGGCCACCAAACCTCCAGGGAGGTTTTTTTTGCTGCCACAAAAAGGTCGCCTTTCATCTTAATGAGGTCAAAGTGTCAATGTGCAAGCCAGTGACCGAACAAGGAAGTAGACATGCAGACAACAAACATGCAGGGGTACCACCTCCATTCCCTTCTGTTTTTTGGTAAAGGACACACAATTTTTATTATTTACAGTAAGCCTTATAAAGCACTCTGACAGCCCCACAGATATCTGTGATTAGAATTTCCTTTTTTTTTTTTAAAAAAAAGTAATTCTCAGGGGGTGCATGGTGACTTGTCCTAGGTTCTGGTGCCCTCTTCTGGCATGTAGTCATATAGGCAGCACACACACACACACACTTACATTGAAAACTAAAAGTAATAACAGCAAACAAGCAAGCAAGCAAACAAACAAACTAAGAAATATATAAATAGGAGGGAAAAAGAGATTCTGGCTTCTGCCAGGCTGTGTGGGTGGCAGAGGCTGGCAGGCAAGCAGGCAGAGAGGACCTCTGTGAGTTTGAGGCTACCCAAGCCTACACTGATAGTTCCAGAAAGGACTGCCAGGGCTACACCAAGAGAAACCCTATCTCTAGGATCAAGAAAACAAAAGCAGAAAAGGTTCTGGCTTTTATTTTACTGACATATGTTCCTTTCATTCTTCCCTTCCTTCCTTCCTTCCTTCCTTCCTTCCTTCCTTCCTTCCTTCCTTCCTTCCTTCCTTCCTTCCTTCCTTCCTTCCTTCTTTCCTTCCTTCCTTCCTTCCTTCCTTCCTTCCTTCCTTCCTTCCTTCCTTCCTTCCTTCCTTCCTTCCGAGATTTATTTATTTTATGTATATGAGTACACACTTTAGTTGTAAAGATGGTTGTGATCGTTAATGTGATTGTTGGGAAATGAAATTAGGACCTCTGCTTGCTCTACCCAAGCCCATTTGCTCAGGCCAAAGATTTATTTATTAGTATAAGTTCACAGTAGATGTCTTCAAACCCACCAGGATAGGGTATCAGATCTCATTGTGGGTTGTTGTGAGCCACCATGTGGTTGCTGGGATTTGAACTCAGTACCTTTGGAAGAGCAGTCGGTGCTCTTACCCACTGAACCATCTCACCAGCCCCCGACTTATGTTCCTTCTAGTACTATTGACTAAAGAACTTTGATCATGAAGGCACGTTGGATTTAATGACAGAGTTTGTGTGTGTTTCTGTGTGTGTATGTGTGCAATACTTCTGCTGGGATTGCAGTTACTTGCCATCTAGTGGGCTTGTGTGTAATTTCTTTAATTTTTTTCTAATTTTTTTTCTGAAAGTATCTTTCTTTCCATCTCTCTTTCTCTTTCTCTCTCTGTCTCTCTCTCTGTGTGTCTCTGTCTGTCTCTGTGTCTCTCTCCTTTTCTTTTCTTCTTTCTTTCTTTCTTTCTCTCTCTCTCTCTTTCTTTCTTTCTTTCTTTCTTTCTTTCTTTCTCTCTCTCTCTCTCTCTCTCTCTCTCTCTCTTTCCTTCTTCCTTCCTTCCTTCCTTTCTTTCTTTCTTTCTTTCTTTCTTTCTTTCTTTCTTTCTTTCTTTCTTTCTTTCTTTCAAGATTTATGTATTTTATGTATATGAGTACACACTTTAGTTGTACAGATAGTTGTGATCCTTCATGTGATTGTTGGGAATTGAGCTTAGGACCTCTGTTTGCTCTAGCCAAGCCCACTTGCTCAGGCAAAAGATTTATTTATTAGTATAAGTTCACTGTAGCTGTCTTCAAACGCACCAGGAGAGGGTATCAGATCTCATTATTGGTGGTTGTGAGGGACCATGTGGTTGCTGGGATTTGAACTCAGTACATTTGGAAGAGCAGTCAGTGCTCTTCCCCACTGAACCATCTCACCAGCCCTGGACACATGTTCCTTCTAGTACTATTGACTAAAGAACTTTGATCATGAAGGCATGTTGGATTTAATGACAGTGTGTGTTTCTGTGTGTGTGTCTGTGTGTGTGTGTGTGCAATATTTCTGCTGTGATTACTGTTACTTGACATCAAGTGGGCTTCTGTATAATTTCTTTAAATTTTTCTAATTCTTTTTTCTTTTTTTGTAAAGTAAAATTCCTGTCATACCTCCTTATCTTTCTCTCTCACTCCATGTTTGTGTGCATGTGTGTGTGTGTGTTAGTCTTGGGTACACAGATTAAAGAAATCATATTTCCAAGGATTCTTAGAAATAAACAAGGAAGCCAGATGTGGTGGAGCACCCCTTTTCTTTCCCTCTCTCTTTCTCTCCTCTCTCTCTCTCTCTCTCTCTCTCTCTCTCAATCTCTCTCTCTCTCTTTGTTTGTTTCTTTCTTTCTTTCTTTCTTTCAATTATTATTTTTTTCTCAGGTAGGTTTTCTTTGTGTAGCCCTGGCTGACTTGGATGTCACTCTGTAAGCCAGGGTGACCTTGAATGCAGAAATCCTCCTGAGGCTAAAGGTGTGGTCCACAATTGCCTCAGGTCTACTGAAATTCTCTCTTTAAGAAAACAGGGGGGGGGGGAGGGTATGGAGGACATTTGGGATAGCATTGGAAATGTAATTGAGGAAAATACGTAATAAAAAAATATTTAAAAAAACGTGTGTATGAACCGGGTGTGGTGGCGCACGCCTTTAATCCCAGCACTTGGGAGGCAGAGGCAGGCAGATTTCTAAGTTCAAGGCCAGCCTGGTCCACAAAGTGAGTTCCAGGACAGCCAAGGCTACACAGAGAAACCCTGTCTCAAAAAAAAAAAATGAAATCAAACAAACAAACAAACAAACAAAGAAATAAACAAGAAATCCTAACCCTGACCACCAATAAAAAGGCTGTGGAAACTCTTTCATGTCTCTCTCCCTCACAGATAATGATGTAGCTGCTTGTAAATTAATACTCCATGTGTGTGTATAGGATTCCATGGCCAGCTAGTACCAGCCCCAGATTTGTGTTTCAGAGATCTTTATTAATTTATTTTCCGTGCCTGAGCTTGTGTAGGTGGTAGGCCACCAAACCTCCAGGGAGGTTTTTTTTGCTGCCACAAAAAGGTCGCCTTTCATCTTAATGAGGTCAAAGTGTCAATGTGCAAGCCAGTGACCGAACAAGGAAGTAGACATGCAGACAACAAACATGCAGGGGTACCACCTCCATTCCCTTCTGTTTTTTGGTAAAGGACACACAATTTTTATTATTTACAGTAAGCCTTATAAAGCACTCTGACAGCCCCACAGATATCTGTGATTAGAATTTCCTTTTTTTTTTTTTAAAAAAAGTAATTCTCGGGCTGGTGAGATGGCTCAGTGGGTAAGAGCACCCGACTGCTCTTCCAAAGGTCCAGAGTTCAAATCCCAGCAACCACATGGTGGCTCGCAACCATCCGTATCGAGATCTGGCTCCCTCTTCTGGAGTGTCTGAAGACAGCTACAGTGTACTTACATATAATAAATAAATAAATCTTTAAAAAAAAAAAAAAAAAAAAAAAAAAAAAAAAAGTAATTCTCAGGGGGTGCATGGTGACTTGTCCTAGGTTCTGGTGCCCTCTTCTGGCATGTAGTCATATAGGCAGCACACACACACACACACTTACATTGAAAACTAAAAGTAATAACAGCAAACAAGCAAGCAAGCAAACAAACAAACTAAGAAATATATAAATAGGAGGGAAAAAGAGATTCTGGCTTCTGCCAGGCTGTGTGGGTGGCAGAGGCTGGCAGGCAAGCAGGCAGAGAGGACCTCTGTGAGTTTGAGGCTACCCAAGCCTACACTGATAGTTCCAGAAAGGACTGCCAGGGCTACACCAAGAGAAACCCTATCTCTAGGATCAAGAAAACAAAAGCAGAAAAGGTTCTGGCTTTTATTTTACTGACATATGTTCCTTTCATTCTTCCCTTCCTTCCTTCCTTCCTTCCTTCCTTCCTTCCTTCCTTCCTTCCTTCCTTCCTTCCTTCCTTCCTTCCTTCTTTCCTTCCTTCCTTCCTTCCTTCCTTCCTTCCTTCCTTCCTTCCTTCCTTCCTTCCTTCCTTCCTTCCTTCCGAGATTTATTTATTTTATGTATATGAGTACACACTTTAGTTGTAAAGATGGTTGTGATCGTTAATGTGATTGTTGGGAAATGAAATTAGGACCTCTGCTTGCTCTACCCAAGCCCATTTGCTCAGGCCAAAGATTTATTTATTAGTATAAGTTCACAGTAGATGTCTTCAAACCCACCAGGATAGGGTATCAGATCTCATTGTGGGTTGTTGTGAGCCACCATGTGGTTGCTGGGATTTGAACTCAGTACCTTTGGAAGAGCAGTCGGTGCTCTTACCCACTGAACCATCTCACCAGCCCCCGACTTATGTTCCTTCTAGTACTATTGACTAAAGAACTTTGATCATGAAGGCACGTTGGATTTAATGACAGAGTTTGTGTGTGTTTCTGTGTGTGTATGTGTGCAATACTTCTGCTGGGATTGCAGTTACTTGCCATCTAGTGGGCTTGTGTGTAATTTCTTTAATTTTTTTCTAATTTTTTTTCTGAAAGTATCTTTCTTTCCATCTCTCTTTCTCTTTCTCTCTCTGTCTCTCTCTCTGTGTGTCTCTGTCTGTCTCTGTGTCTCTCTCCTTTTCTTTTCTTCTTTCTTTCTTTCTTTCTCTCTCTCTCTCTTTCTTTCTTTCTTTCTTTCTTTCTTTCTTTCTCTCTCTCTCTCTCTCTCTCTTTCCTTCTTCCTTCCTTCCTTCCTTTCTTTCTTTCTTTCTTTCTTTCTTTCTTTCTTTCTTTCTTTCTTTCTTTCTTTCTTTCAAGATTTATGTATTTTATGTATATGAGTACACACTTTAGTTGTACAGATAGTTGTGATCCTTCATGTGATTGTTGGGAATTGAGCTTAGGACCTCTGTTTGCTCTAGCCAAGCCCACTTGCTCAGGCAAAAGATTTATTTATTAGTATAAGTTCACTGTAGCTGTCTTCAAACGCACCAGGAGAGGGTATCAGATCTCATTATTGGTGGTTGTGAGGGACCATGTGGTTGCTGGGATTTGAACTCAGTACATTTGGAAGAGCAGTCAGTGCTCTTCCCCACTGAACCATCTCACCAGCCCTGGACACATGTTCCTTCTAGTACTATTGACTAAAGAACTTTGATCATGAAGGCATGTTGGATTTAATGACAGTGTGTGTTTCTGTGTGTGTGTCTGTGTGTGTGTGTGTGCAATATTTCTGCTGTGATTACTGTTACTTGACATCAAGTGGGCTTCTGTATAATTTCTTTAAATTTTTCTAATTCTTTTTTCTTTTTTTGTAAAGTAAAATTCCTGTCATACCTCCTTATCTTTCTCTCTCACTCCATGTTTGTGTGCATGTGTGTGTGTGTGTTAGTCTTGGGTACACAGATTAAAGAAATCATATTTCCAAGGATTCTTAGAAATAAACAAGGAAGCCAGATGTGGTGGAGCACCCCTTTTCTTTCCCTCTCTCTTTCTCTCCTCTCTCTCTCTCTCTCTCTCTCTCTCTCTCAATCTCTCTCTCTCTCTTTGTTTCTTTCTTTCTTTCTTTCTTTCTTTCAATTATTATTTTTTTCTCAGGTAGGTTTTCTTTGTGTAGCCCTGGCTGACTTGGATGTCACTCTGTAAGCCAGGGTGACCTTGAATGCAGAAATCCTCCTGAGGCTAAAGGTGTGGTCCACAATTGCCTCAGGTCTACTGAAATTCTCTCTTTAAGAAAACAGGGGGGGGGGGAGGGTATGGAGGACATTTGGGATAGCATTGGAAATGTAATTGAGGAAAATACGTAATAAAAAAATATTTAAAAAAACGTGTGTATGAGCCGGGTGTGGTGGCGCACGCCTTTAATCCCAGCACTTGGGAGGCAGAGGCAGGCAGATTTCTAAGTTCAAGGCCAGCCTGGTCCACAAAGTGAGTTCCAGGACAGCCAAGGCTACACAGAGAAACCCTGTCTCAAAAAAAAAAAATGAAATCAAACAAACAAACAAACAAACAAAGAAATAAACAAGAAATCCTAACCCTGACCACCAATAAAAAGGCTGTGGAAACTCTTTCATGTCTCTCTCCCTCACAGATAATGATGTAGCTGCTTGTAAATTAATACTCCATGTGTGTGTATAGGATTCCATGGCCAGCTAGTACCAGCCCCAGATTTGTGTTTCAGAGATCTTTATTAATTTATTTTCCGTGCCTGAGCTTGTGTAGGTGGTAGGCCACCAAACCTCCAGGGAGGTTTTTTTTTGCTGCCACAAAAAGGTCGCCTTTCATCTTAATGAGGTCAAAGTGTCAATGTGCAAGCCAGTGACCGAACAAGGAAGTAGACATGCAGACAACAAACATGCAGGGGTACCACCTCCATTCCCTTCTGTTTTTTGGTAAAGGACACACAATTTTTATTATTTACAGTAAGCCTTATAAAGCACTCTGACAGCCCCACAGATATCTGTGATTAGAATTTCCTTTTTTTTTTTTTAAAAAAAGTAATTCTCAGGGGGTGCATGGTGACTTGTCCTAGGTTCTGGTGCCCTCTTCTGGCATGTAGTCATATAGGCAGCACACACACACACACACTTACATTGAAAACTAAAAGTAATAACAGCAAACAAGCAAGCAAGCAAACAAACAAACTAAGAAATATATAAATAGGAGGGAAAAAGAGATTCTGGCTTCTGCCAGGCTGTGTGGGTGGCAGAGGCTGGCAGGCAAGCAGGCAGAGAGGACCTCTGTGAGTTTGAGGCTACCCAAGCCTACACTGATAGTTCCAGAAAGGACTGCCAGGGCTACACCAAGAGAAACCCTATCTCTAGGATCAAGAAAACAAAAGCAGAAAAGGTTCTGGCTTTTATTTTACTGACATATGTTCCTTTCATTCTTCCCTTCCTTCCTTCCTTCCTTCCTTCCTTCCTTCCTTCCTTCCTTCCTTCCTTCCTTCCTTCCTTCCTTCCTTCCTTCCTTCCTTCCTTCCTTCTTTCCTTCCTTCCTTCCTTCCTTCCTTCCTTCCTTCCTTCCTTCCTTCCTTCCTTCCTTCCTTCCTTCCGAGATTTATTTATTTTATGTATATGAGTACACACTTTAGTTGTAAAGATGGTTGTGATCGTTAATGTGATTGTTGGGAAATGAAATTAGGACCTCTGCTTGCTCTACCCAAGCCCATTTGCTCAGGCCAAAGATTTATTTATTAGTATAAGTTCACAGTAGATGTCTTCAAACCCACCAGGATAGGGTATCAGATCTCATTGTGGGTTGTTGTGAGCCACCATGTGGTTGCTGGGATTTGAACTCAGTACCTTTGGAAGAGCAGTCGGTGCTCTTACCCACTGAACCATCTCACCAGCCCCCGACTTATGTTCCTTCTAGTACTATTGACTAAAGAACTTTGATCATGAAGGCACGTTGGATTTAATGACAGAGTTTGTGTGTGTTTCTGTGTGTGTATGTGTGCAATACTTCTGCTGGGATTGCAGTTACTTGCCATCTAGTGGGCTTGTGTGTAATTTCTTTAATTTTTTTCTAATTTTTTTTCTGAAAGTATCTTTCTTTCCATCTCTCTTTCTCTTTCTCTCTCTGTCTCTCTCTCTGTGTGTCTCTGTCTGTCTCTGTGTCTCTCTCCTTTTCTTTTCTTCTTTCTTTCTTTCTTTCTCTCTCTCTCTCTTTCTTTCTTTCTTTCTTTCTTTCTTTCTCTCTCTCTCTCTCTCTCTCTCTTTCCTTCTTCCTTCCTTCCTTCCTTTCTTTCTTTCTTTCTTTCTTTCTTTCTTTCTTTCTTTCAAGATTTATGTATTTTATGTATATGAGTACACACTTTAGTTGTACAGATAGTTGTGATCCTTCATGTGATTGTTGGGAATTGAGCTTAGGACCTCTGTTTGCTCTAGCCAAGCCCACTTGCTCAGGCAAAAGATTTATTTATTAGTATAAGTTCACTGTAGCTGTCTTCAAACGCACCAGGAGAGGGTATCAGATCTCATTATTGGTGGTTGTGAGGGACCATGTGGTTGCTGGGATTTGAACTCAGTACATTTGGAAGAGCAGTCAGTGCTCTTCCCCACTGAACCATCTCACCAGCCCTGGACACATGTTCCTTCTAGTACTATTGACTAAAGAACTTTGATCATGAAGGCATGTTGGATTTAATGACAGTGTGTGTTTCTGTGTGTGTGTCTGTGTGTGTGTGTGTGCAATATTTCTGCTGTGATTACTGTTACTTGACATCAAGTGGGCTTCTGTATAATTTCTTTAAATTTTTCTAATTCTTTTTTCTTTTTTTGTAAAGTAAAATTCCTGTCATACCTCCTTATCTTTCTCTCTCACTCCATGTTTGTGTGCATGTGTGTGTGTGTGTTAGTCTTGGGTACACAGATTAAAGAAATCATATTTCCAAGGATTCTTAGAAATAAACAAGGAAGCCAGATGTGGTGGAGCACCCCTTTTCTTTCCCTCTCTCTTTCTCTCCTCTCTCTCTCTCTCTCTCTCTCTCTCTCTCTCAATCTCTCTCTCTCTCTTTGTTTGTTTCTTTCTTTCTTTCTTTCTTTCAATTATTATTTTTTTCTCAGGTAGGTTTTCTTTGTGTAGCCCTGGCTGACTTGGATGTCACTCTGTAAGCCAGGGTGACCTTGAATGCAGAAATCCTCCTGAGGCTAAAGGTGTGGTCCACAATTGCCTCAGGTCTACTGAAATTCTCTCTTTAAGAAAACAGGGGGGGGGGGAGGGTATGGAGGACATTTGGGATAGCATTGGAAATGTAATTGAGGAAAATACGTAATAAAAAAATATTTAAAAAAACGTGTGTATGAGCCGGGTGTGGTGGCGCACGCCTTTAATCCCAGCACTTGGGAGGCAGAGGCAGGCAGATTTCTAAGTTCAAGGCCAGCCTGGTCTACAAAGTGAGTTCCAGGACAGCCAAGGCTACACAGAGAAACCCTGTCTCAAAAAAAAAAAAAAATGAAATCAAACAAACAAACAAACAAACAAAGAAATAAACAAGAAATCCTAACCCTGACCACCAATAAAAAGGCTGTGGAAACTCTTTCATGTCTCTCTCCCTCACAGATAATGATGTAGCTGCTTGTAAATTAATACTCCATGTGTGTGTATAGGATTCCATGGCCAGCTAGTACCAGCCCCAGATTTGTGTTTCAGAGATCTTTATTAATTTATTTTCCGTGCCTGAGCTTGTGTAGGTGGTAGGCCACCAAACCTCCAGGGAGGTTTTTTTTGCTGCCACAAAAAGGTCGCCTTTCATCTTAATGAGGTCAAAGTGTCAATGTGCAAGCCAGTGACCGAACAAGGAAGTAGACATGCAGACAACAAACATGCAGGGGTACCACCTCCATTCCCTTCTGTTTTTTGGTAAAGGACACACAATTTTTATTATTTACAGTAAGCCTTATAAAGCACTCTGACAGCCCCACAGATATCTGTGATTAGAATTTCCTTTTTTTTTTTTAAAAAAAAGTAATTCTCAGGGGGTGCATGGTGACTTGTCCTAGGTTCTGGTGCCCTCTTCTGGCATGTAGTCATATAGGCAGCACACACACACACACACTTACATTGAAAACTAAAAGTAATAACAGCAAACAAGCAAGCAAGCAAACAAACAAACTAAGAAATATATAAATAGGAGGGAAAAAGAGATTCTGGCTTCTGCCAGGCTGTGTGGGTGGCAGAGGCTGGCAGGCAAGCAGGCAGAGAGGACCTCTGTGAGTTTGAGGCTACCCAAGCCTACACTGATAGTTCCAGAAAGGACTGCCAGGGCTACACCAAGAGAAACCCTATCTCTAGGATCAAGAAAACAAAAGCAGAAAAGGTTCTGGCTTTTATTTTACTGACATATGTTCCTTTCATTCTTCCCTTCCTTCCTTCCTTCCTTCCTTCCTTCCTTCCTTCCTTCCTTCCTTCCTTCCTTCCTTCCTTCCTTCCTTCCTTCCTTCTTTCCTTCCTTCCTTCCTTCCTTCCTTCCTTCCTTCCTTCCTTCCTTCTTTCCTTCCTTCCTTCCTTCCTTCCTTCCTTCCTTCCTTCCTTCCTTCCTTCCTTTTTTCCTTCCGAGATTTATTTATTTTATGTATATGAGTACACACTTTAGTTGTAAAGATGGTTGTGATCGTTAATGTGATTGTTGGGAAATGAAATTAGGACCTCTGCTTGCTCTACCCAAGCCCATTTGCTCAGGCCAAAGATTTATTTATTAGTATAAGTTCACAGTAGATGTCTTCAAACCCACCAGGATAGGGTATCAGATCTCATTGTGGGTTGTTGTGAGCCACCATGTGGTTGCTGGGATTTGAACTCAGTACCTTTGGAAGAGCAGTCGGTGCTCTTACCCACTGAACCATCTCACCAGCCCCCGACTTATGTTCCTTCTAGTACTATTGACTAAAGAACTTTGATCATGAAGGCACGTTGGATTTAATGACAGAGTTTGTGTGTGTTTCTGTGTGTGTATGTGTGCAATACTTCTGCTGGGATTGCAGTTACTTGCCATCTAGTGGGCTTGTGTGTAATTTCTTTAATTTTTTTCTAATTTTTTTTCTGAAAGTATCTTTCTTTCCATCTCTCTTTCTCTTTCTCTCTCTGTCTCTCTCTCTGTGTGTCTCTGTCTGTCTCTGTGTCTCTCTCCTTTTCTTTTCTTCTTTCTTTCTTTCTTTCTCTCTCTCTCTCTTTCTTTCTTTCTTTCTTTCTTTCTTTCTTTCTTTCTCTCTCTCTCTCTCTCTCTCTCTCTCTCTCTCTTTCCTTCTTCCTTCCTTCCTTTCTTTCTTTCTTTCTTTCTTTCTTTCTTTCTTTCTTTCTTTCTTTCTTTCTTTCTTTCTTTCTTTCAAGATTTATGTATTTTATGTATATGAGTACACACTTTAGTTGTACAGATAGTTGTGATCCTTCATGTGATTGTTGGGAATTGAGCTTAGGACCTCTGTTTGCTCTAGCCAAGCCCACTTGCTCAGGCAAAAGATTTATTTATTAGTATAAGTTCACTGTAGCTGTCTTCAAACGCACCAGGAGAGGGTATCAGATCTCATTATTGGTGGTTGTGAGGGACCATGTGGTTGCTGGGATTTGAACTCAGTACATTTGGAAGAGCAGTCAGTGCTCTTCCCCACTGAACCATCTCACCAGCCCTGGACACATGTTCCTTCTAGTACTATTGACTAAAGAACTTTGATCATGAAGGCATGTTGGATTTAATGACAGTGTGTGTTTCTGTGTGTGTGTCTGTGTGTGTGTGTGTGCAATATTTCTGCTGTGATTACTGTTACTTGACATCAAGTGGGCTTCTGTATAATTTCTTTAAATTTTTCTAATTCTTTTTTCTTTTTTTGTAAAGTAAAATTCCTGTCATACCTCCTTATCTTTCTCTCTCACTCCATGTTTGTGTGCATGTGTGTGTGTGTGTTAGTCTTGGGTACACAGATTAAAGAAATCATATTTCCAAGGATTCTTAGAAATAAACAAGGAAGCCAGATGTGGTGGAGCACCCCTTTTCTTTCCCTCTCTCTTTCTCTCCTCTCTCTCTCTCTCTCTCTCTCTCAATCTCTCTCTCTCTCTTTGTTTGTTTGTTTCTTTCTTTCTTTCTTTCAATTATTATTTTTTTCTCAGGTAGGTTTTCTTTGTGTAGCCCTGGCTGACTTGGATGTCACTCTGTAAGCCAGGGTGACCTTGAATGCAGAAATCCTCCTGAGGCTAAAGGTGTGGTCCACAATTGCCTCAGGTCTACTGAAATTCTCTCTTTAAGAAAACAGGGGGGGGGGAGGGTATGGAGGACATTTGGGATAGCATTGGAAATGTAATTGAGGAAAATACGTAATAAAAAAATATTTAAAAAAACGTGTGTATGAACCGGGTGTGGTGGCGCACGCCTTTAATCCCAGCACTTGGGAGGCAGAGGCAGGCAGATTTCTAAGTTCAAGGCCAGCCTGGTCCACAAAGTGAGTTCCAGGACAGCCAAGGCTACACAGAGAAACCCTGTCTCAAAAAAAAAAAAAATGAAATCAAACAAACAAACAAACAAACAAAGAAATAAACAAGAAATCCTAACCCTGACCACCAATAAAAAGGCTGTGGAAACTCTTTCATGTCTCTCTCCCTCACAGATAATGATGTAGCTGCTTGTAAATTAATACTCCATGTGTGTGTATAGGATTCCATGGCCAGCTAGTACCAGCCCCAGATTTGTGTTTCAGAGATCTTTATTAATTTATTTTCCGTGCCTGAGCTTGTGTAGGTGGTAGGCCACCAAACCTCCAGGGAGGTTTTTTTTGCTGCCACAAAAAGGTCGCCTTTCATCTTAATGAGGTCAAAGTGTCAATGTGCAAGCCAGTGACCGAACAAGGAAGTAGACATGCAGACAACAAACATGCAGGGGTACCACCTCCATTCCCTTCTGTTTTTTGGTAAAGGACACACAATTTTTATTATTTACAGTAAGCCTTATAAAGCACTCTGACAGCCCCACAGATATCTGTGATTAGAATTTCCTTTTTTTTTTTTAAAAAAAAGTAATTCTCAGGGGGTGCATGGTGACTTGTCCTAGGTTCTGGTGCCCTCTTCTGGCATGTAGTCATATAGGCAGCACACACACACACACACTTACATTGAAAACTAAAAGTAATAACAGCAAACAAGCAAGCAAGCAAACAAACAAACTAAGAAATATATAAATAGGAGGGAAAAAGAGATTCTGGCTTCTGCCAGGCTGTGTGGGTGGCAGAGGCTGGCAGGCAAGCAGGCAGAGAGGACCTCTGTGAGTTTGAGGCTACCCAAGCCTACACTGATAGTTCCAGAAAGGACTGCCAGGGCTACACCAAGAGAAACCCTATCTCTAGGATCAAGAAAACAAAAGCAGAAAAGGTTCTGGCTTTTATTTTACTGACATATGTTCCTTTCATTCTTCCCTTCCTTCCTTCCTTCCTTCCTTCCTTCCTTCCTTCCTTCCTTCCTTCCTTCCTTCCTTCCTTCCTTCCTTCCTTCTTTCCTTCCTTCCTTCCTTCCTTCCTTCCTTCCTTCCTTCCTTCCTTCCTTCCTTCCTTCCTTCCTTCCGAGATTTATTTATTTTATGTATATGAGTACACACTTTAGTTGTAAAGATGGTTGTGATCGTTAATGTGATTGTTGGGAAATGAAATTAGGACCTCTGCTTGCTCTACCCAAGCCCATTTGCTCAGGCCAAAGATTTATTTATTAGTATAAGTTCACAGTAGATGTCTTCAAACCCACCAGGATAGGGTATCAGATCTCATTGTGGGTTGTTGTGAGCCACCATGTGGTTGCTGGGATTTGAACTCAGTACCTTTGGAAGAGCAGTCGGTGCTCTTACCCACTGAACCATCTCACCAGCCCCCGACTTATGTTCCTTCTAGTACTATTGACTAAAGAACTTTGATCATGAAGGCACGTTGGATTTAATGACAGAGTTTGTGTGTGTTTCTGTGTGTGTATGTGTGCAATACTTCTGCTGGGATTGCAGTTACTTGCCATCTAGTGGGCTTGTGTGTAATTTCTTTAATTTTTTTCTAATTTTTTTTCTGAAAGTATCTTTCTTTCCATCTCTCTTTCTCTTTCTCTCTCTGTCTCTCTCTCTGTGTGTCTCTGTCTGTCTCTGTGTCTCTCTCCTTTTCTTTTCTTCTTTCTTTCTTTCTTTCTCTCTCTCTCTCTTTCTTTCTTTCTTTCTTTCTTTCTTTCTTTCTTTCTCTCTCTCTCTCTCTCTCTCTCTCTCTCTTTCCTTCTTCCTTCCTTCCTTCCTTTCTTTCTTTCTTTCTTTCTTTCTTTCTTTCTTTCTTTCTTTCTTTCTTTCTTTCTTTCTTTCTTTCAAGATTTATGTATTTTATGTATATGAGTACACACTTTAGTTGTACAGATAGTTGTGATCCTTCATGTGATTGTTGGGAATTGAGCTTAGGACCTCTGTTTGCTCTAGCCAAGCCCACTTGCTCAGGCAAAAGATTTATTTATTAGTATAAGTTCACTGTAGCTGTCTTCAAACGCACCAGGAGAGGGTATCAGATCTCATTATTGGTGGTTGTGAGGGACCATGTGGTTGCTGGGATTTGAACTCAGTACATTTGGAAGAGCAGTCAGTGCTCTTCCCCACTGAACCATCTCACCAGCCCTGGACACATGTTCCTTCTAGTACTATTGACTAAAGAACTTTGATCATGAAGGCATGTTGGATTTAATGACAGTGTGTGTTTCTGTGTGTGTGTCTGTGTGTGTGTGTGTGCAATATTTCTGCTGTGATTACTGTTACTTGACATCAAGTGGGCTTCTGTATAATTTCTTTAAATTTTTCTAATTCTTTTTTCTTTTTTTGTAAAGTAAAATTCCTGTCATACCTCCTTATCTTTCTCTCTCACTCCATGTTTGTGTGCATGTGTGTGTGTGTGTTAGTCTTGGGTACACAGATTAAAGAAATCATATTTCCAAGGATTCTTAGAAATAAACAAGGAAGCCAGATGTGGTGGAGCACCCCTTTTCTTTCCCTCTCTCTTTCTCTCCTCTCTCTCTCTCTCTCTCTCTCTCTCTCTCAATCTCTCTCTCTCTCTTTGTTTGTTTCTTTCTTTCTTTCTTTCTTTCAATTATTATTTTTTTCTCAGGTAGGTTTTCTTTGTGTAGCCCTGGCTGACTTGGATGTCACTCTGTAAGCCAGGGTGACCTTGAATGCAGAAATCCTCCTGAGGCTAAAGGTGTGGTCCACAATTGCCTCAGGTCTACTGAAATTCTCTCTTTAAGAAAACAGGGGGGGGGGGAGGGTATGGAGGACATTTGGGATAGCATTGGAAATGTAATTGAGGAAAATACGTAATAAAAAAATATTTAAAAAAACGTGTGTATGAACCGGGTGTGGTGGCGCACGCCTTTAATCCCAGCACTTGGGAGGCAGAGGCAGGCAGATTTCTAAGTTCAAGGCCAGCCTGGTCCACAAAGTGAGTTCCAGGACAGCCAAGGCTACACAGAGAAACCCTGTCTCAAAAAAAAAAAATGAAATCAAACAAACAAACAAACAAACAAAGAAATAAACAAGAAATCCTAACCCTGACCACCAATAAAAAGGCTGTGGAAACTCTTTCATGTCTCTCTCCCTCACAGATAATGATGTAGCTGCTTGTAAATTAATACTCCATGTGTGTGTATAGGATTCCATGGCCAGCTAGTACCAGCCCCAGATTTGTGTTTCAGAGATCTTTATTAATTTATTTTCCGTGCCTGAGCTTGTGTAGGTGGTAGGCCACCAAACCTCCAGGGAGGTTTTTTTTGCTGCCACAAAAAGGTCGCCTTTCATCTTAATGAGGTCAAAGTGTCAATGTGCAAGCCAGTGACCGAACAAGGAAGTAGACATGCAGACAACAAACATGCAGGGGTACCACCTCCATTCCCTTCTGTTTTTTGGTAAAGGACACACAATTTTTATTATTTACAGTAAGCCTTATAAAGCACTCTGACAGCCCCACAGATATCTGTGATTAGAATTTCCTTTTTTTTTTTTTAAAAAAAGTAATTCTCAGGGGGTGCATGGTGACTTGTCCTAGGTTCTGGTGCCCTCTTCTGGCATGTAGTCATATAGGCAGCACACACACACACACACTTACATTGAAAACTAAAAGTAATAACAGCAAACAAGCAAGCAAGCAAACAAACAAACTAAGAAATATATAAATAGGAGGGAAAAAGAGATTCTGGCTTCTGCCAGGCTGTGTGGGTGGCAGAGGCTGGCAGGCAAGCAGGCAGAGAGGACCTCTGTGAGTTTGAGGCTACCCAAGCCTACACTGATAGTTCCAGAAAGGACTGCCAGGGCTACACCAAGAGAAACCCTATCTCTAGGATCAAGAAAACAAAAGCAGAAAAGGTTCTGGCTTTTATTTTACTGACATATGTTCCTTTCATTCTTCCCTTCCTTCCTTCCTTCCTTCCTTCCTTCCTTCCTTCCTTCCTTCCTTCCTTCCTTCCTTCCTTCCTTCCTTCTTTCCTTCCTTCCTTCCTTCCTTCCTTCCTTCCTTCCTTCCTTCCTTCCTTCCTTCCTTCCTTCCTTCCTTCCGAGATTTATTTATTTTATGTATATGAGTACACACTTTAGTTGTAAAGATGGTTGTGATCGTTAATGTGATTGTTGGGAAATGAAATTAGGACCTCTGCTTGCTCTACCCAAGCCCATTTGCTCAGGCCAAAGATTTATTTATTAGTATAAGTTCACAGTAGATGTCTTCAAACCCACCAGGATAGGGTATCAGATCTCATTGTGGGTTGTTGTGAGCCACCATGTGGTTGCTGGGATTTGAACTCAGTACCTTTGGAAGAGCAGTCGGTGCTCTTACCCACTGAACCATCTCACCAGCCCCCGACTTATGTTCCTTCTAGTACTATTGACTAAAGAACTTTGATCATGAAGGCACGTTGGATTTAATGACAGAGTTTGTGTGTGTTTCTGTGTGTGTATGTGTGCAATACTTCTGCTGGGATTGCAGTTACTTGCCATCTAGTGGGCTTGTGTGTAATTTCTTTAATTTTTTTCTAATTTTTTTTCTGAAAGTATCTTTCTTTCCATCTCTCTTTCTCTTTCTCTCTCTGTCTCTCTCTCTGTGTGTCTCTGTCTGTCTCTGTGTCTCTCTCCTTTTCTTTTCTTCTTTCTTTCTTTCTTTCTCTCTCTCTCTCTTTCTTTCTTTCTTTCTTTCTTTCTTTCTTTCTCTCTCTCTCTCTCTCTCTCTTTCCTTCTTCCTTCCTTCCTTCCTTTCTTTCTTTCTTTCTTTCTTTCTTTCTTTCTTTCTTTCTTTCTTTCTTTCTTTCTTTCTTTCTTTCAAGATTTATGTATTTTATGTATATGAGTACACACTTTAGTTGTACAGATAGTTGTGATCCTTCATGTGATTGTTGGGAATTGAGCTTAGGACCTCTGTTTGCTCTAGCCAAGCCCACTTGCTCAGGCAAAAGATTTATTTATTAGTATAAGTTCACTGTAGCTGTCTTCAAACGCACCAGGAGAGGGTATCAGATCTCATTATTGGTGGTTGTGAGGGACCATGTGGTTGCTGGGATTTGAACTCAGTACATTTGGAAGAGCAGTCAGTGCTCTTCCCCACTGAACCATCTCACCAGCCCTGGACACATGTTCCTTCTAGTACTATTGACTAAAGAACTTTGATCATGAAGGCATGTTGGATTTAATGACAGTGTGTGTTTCTGTGTGTGTGTCTGTGTGTGTGTGTGTGCAATATTTCTGCTGTGATTACTGTTACTTGACATCAAGTGGGCTTCTGTATAATTTCTTTAAATTTTTCTAATTCTTTTTTCTTTTTTTGTAAAGTAAAATTCCTGTCATACCTCCTTATCTTTCTCTCTCACTCCATGTTTGTGTGCATGTGTGTGTGTGTGTTAGTCTTGGGTACACAGATTAAAGAAATCATATTTCCAAGGATTCTTAGAAATAAACAAGGAAGCCAGATGTGGTGGAGCACCCCTTTTCTTTCCCTCTCTCTTTCTCTCCTCTCTCTCTCTCTCTCTCTCTCTCAATCTCTCTCTCTCTCTTTGTTTCTTTCTTTCTTTCTTTCTTTCTTTCAATTATTATTTTTTTCTCAGGTAGGTTTTCTTTGTGTAGCCCTGGCTGACTTGGATGTCACTCTGTAAGCCAGGGTGACCTTGAATGCAGAAATCCTCCTGAGGCTAAAGGTGTGGTCCACAATTGCCTCAGGTCTACTGAAATTCTCTCTTTAAGAAAACAGTTAAGAAAACAGGGGGGGGGGGGAGGGTATGGAGGACATTTGGGATAGCATTGGAAATGTAATTGAGGAAAATACGTAATAAAAAAATATTTAAAAAAACGTGTGTATGAGCCGGGTGTGGTGGCGCACGCCTTTAATCCCAGCACTTGGGAGGCAGAGGCAGGCAGATTTCTAAGTTCAAGGCCAGCCTGGTCCACAAAGTGAGTTCCAGGACAGCCAAGGCTACACAGAGAAACCCTGTCTCAAAAAAAAAAAATGAAATCAAACAAACAAACAAACAAACAAAGAAATAAACAAGAAATCCTAACCCTGACCACCAATAAAAAGGCTGTGGAAACTCTTTCATGTCTCTCTCCCTCACAGATAATGATGTAGCTGCTTGTAAATTAATACTCCATGTGTGTGTATAGGATTCCATGGCCAGCTAGTACCAGCCCCAGATTTGTGTTTCAGAGATCTTTATTAATTTATTTTCCGTGCCTGAGCTTGTGTAGGTGGTAGGCCACCAAACCTCCAGGGAGGTTTTTTTTGCTGCCACAAAAAGGTCGCCTTTCATCTTAATGAGGTCAAAGTGTCAATGTGCAAGCCAGTGACCGAACAAGGAAGTAGACATGCAGACAACAAACATGCAGGGGTACCACCTCCATTCCCTTCTGTTTTTTGGTAAAGGACACACAATTTTTATTATTTACAGTAAGCCTTATAAAGCACTCTGACAGCCCCACAGATATCTGTGATTAGAATTTCCTTTTTTTTTTTTAAAAAAAGTAATTCTCAGGGGGTGCATGGTGACTTGTCCTAGGTTCTGGTGCCCTCTTCTGGCATGTAGTCATATAGGCAGCACACACACACACACACTTACATTGAAAACTAAAAGTAATAACAGCAAACAAGCAAGCAAGCAAACAAACAAACTAAGAAATATATAAATAGGAGGGAAAAAGAGATTCTGGCTTCTGCCAGGCTGTGTGGGTGGCAGAGGCTGGCAGGCAAGCAGGCAGAGAGGACCTCTGTGAGTTTGAGGCTACCCAAGCCTACACTGATAGTTCCAGAAAGGACTGCCAGGGCTACACCAAGAGAAACCCTATCTCTAGGATCAAGAAAACAAAAGCAGAAAAGGTTCTGGCTTTTATTTTACTGACATATGTTCCTTTCATTCTTCCCTTCCTTCCTTCCTTCCTTCCTTCCTTCCTTCCTTCTTTCCTTCCTTCCTTCCTTCCTTCCTTCCTTCCTTCCTTCCTTCCTTCCTTCCTTCCTTCTTTCCTTCCTTCCTTCCTTCCTTCCTTCCTTCCTTCCTTCCTTCCTTCCTTCCTTCCTTCCTTCCTTCCTTCCTTCCTTCCGAGATTTATTTATTTTATGTATATGAGTACACACTTTAGTTGTAAAGATGGTTGTGATCGTTAATGTGATTGTTGGGAAATGAAATTAGGACCTCTGCTTGCTCTACCCAAGCCCATTTGCTCAGGCCAAAGATTTATTTATTAGTATAAGTTCACAGTAGATGTCTTCAAACCCACCAGGATAGGGTATCAGATCTCATTGTGGGTTGTTGTGAGCCACCATGTGGTTGCTGGGATTTGAACTCAGTACCTTTGGAAGAGCAGTCGGTGCTCTTACCCACTGAACCATCTCACCAGCCCCCGACTTATGTTCCTTCTAGTACTATTGACTAAAGAACTTTGATCATGAAGGCACGTTGGATTTAATGACAGAGTTTGTGTGTGTTTCTGTGTGTGTATGTGTGCAATACTTCTGCTGGGATTGCAGTTACTTGCCATCTAGTGGGCTTGTGTGTAATTTCTTTAATTTTTTTCTAATTTTTTTTCTGAAAGTATCTTTCTTTCCATCTCTCTTTCTCTTTCTCTCTCTGTCTCTCTCTCTGTGTGTCTCTGTCTGTCTCTGTGTCTCTCTCCTTTTCTTTTCTTCTTTCTTTCTTTCTTTCTCTCTCTCTCTCTTTCTTTCTTTCTTTCTTTCTTTCTTTCTCTCTCTCTCTCTCTCTCTCTTTCCTTCTTCCTTCCTTCCTTCCTTTCTTTCTTTCTTTCTTTCTTTCTTTCTTTCTTTCTTTCTTTCAAGATTTATGTATTTTATGTATATGAGTACACACTTTAGTTGTACAGATAGTTGTGATCCTTCATGTGATTGTTGGGAATTGAGCTTAGGACCTCTGTTTGCTCTAGCCAAGCCCACTTGCTCAGGCAAAAGATTTATTTATTAGTATAAGTTCACTGTAGCTGTCTTCAAACGCACCAGGAGAGGGTATCAGATCTCATTATTGGTGGTTGTGAGGGACCATGTGGTTGCTGGGATTTGAACTCAGTACATTTGGAAGAGCAGTCAGTGCTCTTCCCCACTGAACCATCTCACCAGCCCTGGACACATGTTCCTTCTAGTACTATTGACTAAAGAACTTTGATCATGAAGGCATGTTGGATTTAATGACAGTGTGTGTTTCTGTGTGTGTGTCTGTGTGTGTGTGTGTGCAATATTTCTGCTGTGATTACTGTTACTTGACATCAAGTGGGCTTCTGTATAATTTCTTTAAATTTTTCTAATTCTTTTTTCTTTTTTTGTAAAGTAAAATTCCTGTCATACCTCCTTATCTTTCTCTCTCACTCCATGTTTGTGTGCATGTGTGTGTGTGTGTTAGTCTTGGGTACACAGATTAAAGAAATCATATTTCCAAGGATTCTTAGAAATAAACAAGGAAGCCAGATGTGGTGGAGCACCCCTTTTCTTTCCCTCTCTCTTTCTCTCCTCTCTCTCTCTCTCTCTCTCTCTCTCTCTCTCAATCTCTCTCTCTCTCTTTGTTTGTTTCTTTCTTTCTTTCTTTCTTTCAATTATTATTTTTTTCTCAGGTAGGTTTTCTTTGTGTAGCCCTGGCTGACTTGGATGTCACTCTGTAAGCCAGGGTGACCTTGAATGCAGAAATCCTCCTGAGGCTAAAGGTGTGGTCCACAATTGCCTCAGGTCTACTGAAATTCTCTCTTTAAGAAAACAGGGGGGGGGGGGAGGGTATGGAGGACATTTGGGATAGCATTGGAAATGTAATTGAGGAAAATACGTAATAAAAAAATATTTAAAAAAACGTGTGTATGAGCCGGGTGTGGTGGCGCACGCCTTTAATCCCAGCACTTGGGAGGCAGAGGCAGGCAGATTTCTAAGTTCAAGGCCAGCCTGGTCCACAAAGTGAGTTCCAGGACAGCCAAGGCTACACAGAGAAACCCTGTCTCAAAAAAAAAAAAAAAATGAAATCAAACAAACAAACAAACAAACAAAGAAATAAACAAGAAATCCTAACCCTGACCACCAATAAAAAGGCTGTGGAAACTCTTTCATGTCTCTCTCCCTCACAGATAATGATGTAGCTGCTTGTAAATTAATACTCCATGTGTGTGTATAGGATTCCATGGCCAGCTAGTACCAGCCCCAGATTTGTGTTTCAGAGATCTTTATTAATTTATTTTCCGTGCCTGAGCTTGTGTAGGTGGTAGGCCACCAAACCTCCAGGGAGGTTTTTTTTGCTGCCACAAAAAGGTCGCCTTTCATCTTAATGAGGTCAAAGTGTCAATGTGCAAGCCAGTGACCGAACAAGGAAGTAGACATGCAGACAACAAACATGCAGGGGTACCACCTCCATTCCCTTCTGTTTTTTGGTAAAGGACACACAATTTTTATTATTTACAGTAAGCCTTATAAAGCACTCTGACAGCCCCACAGATATCTGTGATTAGAATTTCCTTTTTTTTTTTTAAAAAAAAGTAATTCTCAGGGGGTGCATGGTGACTTGTCCTAGGTTCTGGTGCCCTCTTCTGGCATGTAGTCATATAGGCAGCACACACACACACACACTTACATTGAAAACTAAAAGTAATAACAGCAAACAAGCAAGCAAGCAAACAAACAAACTAAGAAATATATAAATAGGAGGGAAAAAGAGATTCTGGCTTCTGCCAGGCTGTGTGGGTGGCAGAGGCTGGCAGGCAAGCAGGCAGAGAGGACCTCTGTGAGTTTGAGGCTACCCAAGCCTACACTGATAGTTCCAGAAAGGACTGCCAGGGCTACACCAAGAGAAACCCTATCTCTAGGATCAAGAAAACAAAAGCAGAAAAGGTTCTGGCTTTTATTTTACTGACATATGTTCCTTTCATTCTTCCCTTCCTTCCTTCCTTCCTTCCTTCCTTCCTTCCTTCCTTCCTTCCTTCCTTCCTTCCTTCCTTCCTTCCTTCCTTCCTTCCTTCTTTCCTTCCTTCCTTCCTTCCTTCCTTCCTTCCTTCCTTCCTTCTTTCCTTCCTTCCTTCCTTCCTTCCTTCCTTCCTTCCTTCCTTCCTTCCTTCCTTCCTTCCTTCCGAGATTTATTTATTTTATGTATATGAGTACACACTTTAGTTGTAAAGATGGTTGTGATCGTTAATGTGATTGTTGGGAAATGAAATTAGGACCTCTGCTTGCTCTACCCAAGCCCATTTGCTCAGGCCAAAGATTTATTTATTAGTATAAGTTCACAGTAGATGTCTTCAAACCCACCAGGATAGGGTATCAGATCTCATTGTGGGTTGTTGTGAGCCACCATGTGGTTGCTGGGATTTGAACTCAGTACCTTTGGAAGAGCAGTCGGTGCTCTTACCCACTGAACCATCTCACCAGCCCCCGACTTATGTTCCTTCTAGTACTATTGACTAAAGAACTTTGATCATGAAGGCACGTTGGATTTAATGACAGAGTTTGTGTGTGTTTCTGTGTGTGTATGTGTGCAATACTTCTGCTGGGATTGCAGTTACTTGCCATCTAGTGGGCTTGTGTGTAATTTCTTTAATTTTTTTCTAATTTTTTTTCTGAAAGTATCTTTCTTTCCATCTCTCTTTCTCTTTCTCTCTCTGTCTCTCTCTCTGTGTGTCTCTGTCTGTCTCTGTGTCTCTCTCCTTTTCTTTTCTTCTTTCTTTCTTTCTTTCTCTCTCTCTCTCTTTCTTTCTTTCTTTCTTTCTTTCTTTCTTTCTTTCTCTCTCTCTCTCTCTCTCTCTCTCTCTCTCTTTCCTTCTTCCTTCCTTCCTTTCTTTCTTTCTTTCTTTCTTTCTTTCTTTCTTTCTTTCTTTCTTTCTTTCTTTCTTTCTTTCTTTCAAGATTTATGTATTTTATGTATATGAGTACACACTTTAGTTGTACAGATAGTTGTGATCCTTCATGTGATTGTTGGGAATTGAGCTTAGGACCTCTGTTTGCTCTAGCCAAGCCCACTTGCTCAGGCAAAAGATTTATTTATTAGTATAAGTTCACTGTAGCTGTCTTCAAACGCACCAGGAGAGGGTATCAGATCTCATTATTGGTGGTTGTGAGGGACCATGTGGTTGCTGGGATTTGAACTCAGTACATTTGGAAGAGCAGTCAGTGCTCTTCCCCACTGAACCATCTCACCAGCCCTGGACACATGTTCCTTCTAGTACTATTGACTAAAGAACTTTGATCATGAAGGCATGTTGGATTTAATGACAGTGTGTGTTTCTGTGTGTGTGTCTGTGTGTGTGTGTGTGCAATATTTCTGCTGTGATTACTGTTACTTGACATCAAGTGGGCTTCTGTATAATTTCTTTAAATTTTTCTAATTCTTTTTTCTTTTTTTGTAAAGTAAAATTCCTGTCATACCTCCTTATCTTTCTCTCTCACTCCATGTTTGTGTGCATGTGTGTGTGTGTGTTAGTCTTGGGTACACAGATTAAAGAAATCATATTTCCAAGGATTCTTAGAAATAAACAAGGAAGCCAGATGTGGTGGAGCACCCCTTTTCTTTCCCTCTCTCTTTCTCTCCTCTCTCTCTCTCTCTCTCTCTCTCAATCTCTCTCTCTCTCTTTGTTTGTTTGTTTCTTTCTTTCTTTCTTTCAATTATTATTTTTTTCTCAGGTAGGTTTTCTTTGTGTAGCCCTGGCTGACTTGGATGTCACTCTGTAAGCCAGGGTGACCTTGAATGCAGAAATCCTCCTGAGGCTAAAGGTGTGGTCCACAATTGCCTCAGGTCTACTGAAATTCTCTCTTTAAGAAAACAGGGGGGGGGAGGGTATGGAGGACATTTGGGATAGCATTGGAAATGTAATTGAGGAAAATACGTAATAAAAAAATATTTAAAAAAACGTGTGTATGAACCGGGTGTGGTGGCGCACGCCTTTAATCCCAGCACTTGGGAGGCAGAGGCAGGCAGATTTCTAAGTTCAAGGCCAGCCTGGTCCACAAAGTGAGTTCCAGGACAGCCAAGGCTACACAGAGAAACCCTGTCTCAAAAAAAAAAAAAAATGAAATCAAACAAACAAACAAACAAACAAAGAAATAAACAAGAAATCCTAACCCTGACCACCAATAAAAAGGCTGTGGAAACTCTTTCATGTCTCTCTCCCTCACAGATAATGATGTAGCTGCTTGTAAATTAATACTCCATGTGTGTGTATAGGATTCCATGGCCAGCTAGTACCAGCCCCAGATTTGTGTTTCAGAGATCTTTATTAATTTATTTTCCGTGCCTGAGCTTGTGTAGGTGGTAGGCCACCAAACCTCCAGGGAGGTTTTTTTTGCTGCCACAAAAAGGTCGCCTTTCATCTTAATGAGGTCAAAGTGTCAATGTGCAAGCCAGTGACCGAACAAGGAAGTAGACATGCAGACAACAAACATGCAGGGGTACCACCTCCATTCCCTTCTGTTTTTTGGTAAAGGACACACAATTTTTATTATTTACAGTAAGCCTTATAAAGCACTCTGACAGCCCCACAGATATCTGTGATTAGAATTTCCTTTTTTTTTTTTAAAAAAAAGTAATTCTCAGGGGGTGCATGGTGACTTGTCCTAGGTTCTGGTGCCCTCTTCTGGCATGTAGTCATATAGGCAGCACACACACACACACACTTACATTGAAAACTAAAAGTAATAACAGCAAACAAGCAAGCAAGCAAACAAACAAACTAAGAAATATATAAATAGGAGGGAAAAAGAGATTCTGGCTTCTGCCAGGCTGTGTGGGTGGCAGAGGCTGGCAGGCAAGCAGGCAGAGAGGACCTCTGTGAGTTTGAGGCTACCCAAGCCTACACTGATAGTTCCAGAAAGGACTGCCAGGGCTACACCAAGAGAAACCCTATCTCTAGGATCAAGAAAACAAAAGCAGAAAAGGTTCTGGCTTTTATTTTACTGACATATGTTCCTTTCATTCTTCCCTTCCTTCCTTCCTTCCTCCTTCCTTCCTTCCTTCCTTCCTTCCTTCCTTCCTTCCTTCCTTCCTTCCTTCCTTCCTTCCTTCCTTCCTTCCTTCCTTCCTTCCTTCCTTCCTTCCTTCCTTCCTTCCTTCCTTCCTTCCTTCCTTCCTTCCTTCCGAGATTTATTTATTTTATGTATATGAGTACACACTTTAGTTGTAAAGATGGTTGTGATCGTTAATGTGATTGTTGGGAAATGAAATTAGGACCTCTGCTTGCTCTACCCAAGCCCATTTGCTCAGGCCAAAGATTTATTTATTAGTATAAGTTCACAGTAGATGTCTTCAAACCCACCAGGATAGGGTATCAGATCTCATTGTGGGTTGTTGTGAGCCACCATGTGGTTGCTGGGATTTGAACTCAGTACCTTTGGAAGAGCAGTCGGTGCTCTTACCCACTGAACCATCTCACCAGCCCCCGACTTATGTTCCTTCTAGTACTATTGACTAAAGAACTTTGATCATGAAGGCACGTTGGATTTAATGACAGAGTTTGTGTGTGTTTCTGTGTGTGTATGTGTGCAATACTTCTGCTGGGATTGCAGTTACTTGCCATCTAGTGGGCTTGTGTGTAATTTCTTTAATTTTTTTCTAATTTTTTTTCTGAAAGTATCTTTCTTTCCATCTCTCTTTCTCTTTCTCTCTCTGTCTCTCTCTCTGTGTGTCTCTGTCTGTCTCTGTGTCTCTCTCCTTTTCTTTTCTTCTTTCTTTCTTTCTTTCTCTCTCTCTCTCTTTCTTTCTTTCTTTCTTTCTTTCTTTCTTTCTTTCTTTCTTTCTCTCTCTCTCTCTCTCTCTCTCTCTCTCTCTCTTTCCTTCTTCCTTCCTTCCTTTCTTTCTTTCTTTCTTTCTTTCTTTCTTTCTTTCTTTCTTTCTTTCTTTCTTTCTTTCTTTCAAGATTTATGTATTTTATGTATATGAGTACACACTTTAGTTGTACAGATAGTTGTGATCCTTCATGTGATTGTTGGGAATTGAGCTTAGGACCTCTGTTTGCTCTAGCCAAGCCCACTTGCTCAGGCAAAAGATTTATTTATTAGTATAAGTTCACTGTAGCTGTCTTCAAACGCACCAGGAGAGGGTATCAGATCTCATTATTGGTGGTTGTGAGGGACCATGTGGTTGCTGGGATTTGAACTCAGTACATTTGGAAGAGCAGTCAGTGCTCTTCCCCACTGAACCATCTCACCAGCCCTGGACACATGTTCCTTCTAGTACTATTGACTAAAGAACTTTGATCATGAAGGCATGTTGGATTTAATGACAGTGTGTGTTTCTGTGTGTGTGTCTGTGTGTGTGTGTGTGCAATATTTCTGCTGTGATTACTGTTACTTGACATCAAGTGGGCTTCTGTATAATTTCTTTAAATTTTTCTAATTCTTTTTTCTTTTTTTGTAAAGTAAAATTCCTGTCATACCTCCTTATCTTTCTCTCTCACTCCATGTTTGTGTGCATGTGTGTGTGTGTGTTAGTCTTGGGTACACAGATTAAAGAAATCATATTTCCAAGGATTCTTAGAAATAAACAAGGAAGCCAGATGTGGTGGAGCACCCCTTTTCTTTCCCTCTCTCTTTCTCTCCTCTCTCTCTCTCTCTCTCTCTCTCTCTCTCAATCTCTCTCTCTCTCTTTGTTTGTTTCTTTCTTTCTTTCTTTCTTTCAATTATTATTTTTTTCTCAGGTAGGTTTTCTTTGTGTAGCCCTGGCTGACTTGGATGTCACTCTGTAAGCCAGGGTGACCTTGAATGCAGAAATCCTCCTGAGGCTAAAGGTGTGGTCCACAATTGCCTCAGGTCTACTGAAATTCTCTCTTTAAGAAAACAGGGGGGGGGGAGGGTATGGAGGACATTTGGGATAGCATTGGAAATGTAATTGAGGAAAATACGTAATAAAAAAATATTTAAAAAAACGTGTGTATGAACCGGGTGTGGTGGCGCACGCCTTTAATCCCAGCACTTGGGAGGCAGAGGCAGGCAGATTTCTAAGTTCAAGGCCAGCCTGGTCCACAAAGTGAGTTCCAGGACAGCCAAGGCTACACAGAGAAACCCTGTCTCAAAAAAAAAAAAATGAAATCAAACAAACAAACAAACAAACAAAGAAATAAACAAGAAATCCTAACCCTGACCACCAATAAAAAGGCTGTGGAAACTCTTTCATGTCTCTCTCCCTCACAGATAATGATGTAGCTGCTTGTAAATTAATACTCCATGTGTGTGTATAGGATTCCATGGCCAGCTAGTACCAGCCCCAGATTTGTGTTTCAGAGATCTTTATTAATTTATTTTCCGTGCCTGAGCTTGTGTAGGTGGTAGGCCACCAAACCTCCAGGGAGGTTTTTTTTGCTGCCACAAAAAGGTCGCCTTTCATCTTAATGAGGTCAAAGTGTCAATGTGCAAGCCAGTGACCGAACAAGGAAGTAGACATGCAGACAACAAACATGCAGGGGTACCACCTCCATTCCCTTCTGTTTTTTGGTAAAGGACACACAATTTTTATTATTTACAGTAAAGCCTTATAAAGCACTCTGACAGCCCCACAGATATCTGTGATTAGAATTTCCTTTTTTTTTTTTTAAAAAAAAGTAATTCTCAGGGGGTGCATGGTGACTTGTCCTAGGTTCTGGTGCCCTCTTCTGGCATGTAGTCATATAGGCAGCACACACACACACACACTTACATTGAAAACTAAAAGTAATAACAGCAAACAAGCAAGCAAGCAAACAAACAAACTAAGAAATATATAAATAGGAGGGAAAAAGAGATTCTGGCTTCTGCCAGGCTGTGTGGGTGGCAGAGGCTGGCAGGCAAGCAGGCAGAGAGGACCTCTGTGAGTTTGAGGCTACCCAAGCCTACACTGATAGTTCCAGAAAGGACTGCCAGGGCTACACCAAGAGAAACCCTATCTCTAGGATCAAGAAAACAAAAGCAGAAAAGGTTCTGGCTTTTATTTTACTGACATATGTTCCTTTCATTCTTCCCTTCCTTCCTTCCTTCCTTCCTTCCTTCCTTCCTTCCTTCCTTCCTTCCTTCCTTCCTTCCTTCCTTCCTTCCTTCCTTCCTTCTTTCCTTCCTTCCTTCCTTCCTTCCTTCCTTCCTTCCTTCCTTCCTTCCTTCCTTCCTTCCTTCCTTCCTTCCGAGATTTATTTATTTTATGTATATGAGTACACACTTTAGTTGTAAAGATGGTTGTGATCGTTAATGTGATTGTTGGGAAATGAAATTAGGACCTCTGCTTGCTCTACCCAAGCCCATTTGCTCAGGCCAAAGATTTATTTATTAGTATAAGTTCACAGTAGATGTCTTCAAACCCACCAGGATAGGGTATCAGATCTCATTGTGGGTTGTTGTGAGCCACCATGTGGTTGCTGGGATTTGAACTCAGTACCTTTGGAAGAGCAGTCGGTGCTCTTACCCACTGAACCATCTCACCAGCCCCCGACTTATGTTCCTTCTAGTACTATTGACTAAAGAACTTTGATCATGAAGGCACGTTGGATTTAATGACAGAGTTTGTGTGTGTTTCTGTGTGTGTATGTGTGCAATACTTCTGCTGGGATTGCAGTTACTTGCCATCTAGTGGGCTTGTGTGTAATTTCTTTAATTTTTTTCTAATTTTTTTTCTGAAAGTATCTTTCTTTCCATCTCTCTTTCTCTTTCTCTCTCTGTCTCTCTCTCTGTGTGTCTCTGTCTGTCTCTGTGTCTCTCTCCTTTTCTTTTCTTCTTTCTTTCTTTCTTTCTCTCTCTCTCTCTTTCTTTCTTTCTTTCTTTCTTTCTTTCTTTCTCTCTCTCTCTCTCTCTCTCTCTCTCTCTCTCTCTCTCTCTCTCTTTCCTTCTTCCTTCCTTCCTTCCTTTCTTTCTTTCTTTCTTTCTTTCTTTCTTTCTTTCTTTCTTTCTTTCTTTCTTTCAAGATTTATGTATTTTATGTATATGAGTACACACTTTAGTTGTACAGATAGTTGTGATCCTTCATGTGATTGTTGGGAATTGAGCTTAGGACCTCTGTTTGCTCTAGCCAAGCCCACTTGCTCAGGCAAAAGATTTATTTATTAGTATAAGTTCACTGTAGCTGTCTTCAAACGCACCAGGAGAGGGTATCAGATCTCATTATTGGTGGTTGTGAGGGACCATGTGGTTGCTGGGATTTGAACTCAGTACATTTGGAAGAGCAGTCAGTGCTCTTCCCCACTGAACCATCTCACCAGCCCTGGACACATGTTCCTTCTAGTACTATTGACTAAAGAACTTTGATCATGAAGGCATGTTGGATTTAATGACAGTGTGTGTTTCTGTGTGTGTGTCTGTGTGTGTGTGTGTGCAATATTTCTGCTGTGATTACTGTTACTTGACATCAAGTGGGCTTCTGTATAATTTCTTTAAATTTTTCTAATTCTTTTTTCTTTTTTTGTAAAGTAAAATTCCTGTCATACCTCCTTATCTTTCTCTCTCACTCCATGTTTGTGTGCATGTGTGTGTGTGTGTTAGTCTTGGGTACACAGATTAAAGAAATCATATTTCCAAGGATTCTTAGAAATAAACAAGGAAGCCAGATGTGGTGGAGCACCCCTTTTCTTTCCCTCTCTCTTTCTCTCCTCTCTCTCTCTCTCTCTCTCTCTCTCTCTCAATCTCTCTCTCTCTCTTTGTTTGTTTCTTTCTTTCTTTCTTTCTTTCAATTATTATTTTTTTCTCAGGTAGGTTTTCTTTGTGTAGCCCTGGCTGACTTGGATGTCACTCTGTAAGCCAGGGTGACCTTGAATGCAGAAATCCTCCTGAGGCTAAAGGTGTGGTCCACAATTGCCTCAGGTCTACTGAAATTCTCTCTTTAAGAAAACAGGGGGGGGGGGGGGAGGGTATGGAGGACATTTGGGATAGCATTGGAAATGTAATTGAGGAAAATACGTAATAAAAAAATATTTAAAAAAACGTGTGTATGAACCGGGTGTGGTGGCGCACGCCTTTAATCCCAGCACTTGGGAGGCAGAGGCAGGCAGATTTCTAAGTTCAAGGCCAGCCTGGTCCACAAAGTGAGTTCCAGGACAGCCAAGGCTACACAGAGAAACCCTGTCTCAAAAAAAAAAAAATGAAATCAAACAAACAAACAAACAAACAAAGAAATAAACAAGAAATCCTAACCCTGACCACCAATAAAAAGGCTGTGGAAACTCTTTCATGTCTCTCTCCCTCACAGATAATGATGTAGCTGCTTGTAAATTAATACTCCATGTGTGTGTATAGGATTCCATGGCCAGCTAGTACCAGCCCCAGATTTGTGTTTCAGAGATCTTTATTAATTTATTTTCCGTGCCTGAGCTTGTGTAGGTGGTAGGCCACCAAACCTCCAGGGAGGTTTTTTTTGCTGCCACAAAAAGGTCGCCTTTCATCTTAATGAGGTCAAAGTGTCAATGTGCAAGCCAGTGACCGAACAAGGAAGTAGACATGCAGACAACAAACATGCAGGGGTACCACCTCCATTCCCTTCTGTTTTTTGGTAAAGGACACACAATTTTTATTATTTACAGTAAGCCTTATAAAGCACTCTGACAGCCCCACAGATATCTGTGATTAGAATTTCCTTTTTTTTTTTTTAAAAAAAGTAATTCTCAGGGGGTGCATGGTGACTTGTCCTAGGTTCTGGTGCCCTCTTCTGGCATGTAGTCATATAGGCAGCACACACACACACACACTTACATTGAAAACTAAAAGTAATAACAGCAAACAAGCAAGCAAGCAAACAAACAAACTAAGAAATATATAAATAGGAGGGAAAAAGAGATTCTGGCTTCTGCCAGGCTGTGTGGGTGGCAGAGGCTGGCAGGCAAGCAGGCAGAGAGGACCTCTGTGAGTTTGAGGCTACCCAAGCCTACACTGATAGTTCCAGAAAGGACTGCCAGGGCTACACCAAGAGAAACCCTATCTCTAGGATCAAGAAAACAAAAGCAGAAAAGGTTCTGGCTTTTATTTTACTGACATATGTTCCTTTCATTCTTCCCTTCCTTCCTTCCTTCCTTCCTTCCTTCCTTCCTTCCTTCCTTCCTTCCTTCCTTCCTTCCTTCCTTCCTTCCTTCTTTCCTTCCTTCCTTCCTTCCTTCCTTCCTTCCTTCCTTCCTTCCTTCCTTCCTTCCTTCCTTCCTTCCTTCCGAGATTTATTTATTTTATGTATATGAGTACACACTTTAGTTGTAAAGATGGTTGTGATCGTTAATGTGATTGTTGGGAAATGAAATTAGGACCTCTGCTTGCTCTACCCAAGCCCATTTGCTCAGGCCAAAGATTTATTTATTAGTATAAGTTCACAGTAGATGTCTTCAAACCCACCAGGATAGGGTATCAGATCTCATTGTGGGTTGTTGTGAGCCACCATGTGGTTGCTGGGATTTGAACTCAGTACCTTTGGAAGAGCAGTCGGTGCTCTTACCCACTGAACCATCTCACCAGCCCCCGACTTATGTTCCTTCTAGTACTATTGACTAAAGAACTTTGATCATGAAGGCACGTTGGATTTAATGACAGAGTTTGTGTGTGTTTCTGTGTGTGTATGTGTGCAATACTTCTGCTGGGATTGCAGTTACTTGCCATCTAGTGGGCTTGTGTGTAATTTCTTTAATTTTTTTCTAATTTTTTTTCTGAAAGTATCTTTCTTTCCATCTCTCTTTCTCTTTCTCTCTCTGTCTCTCTCTCTGTGTGTCTCTGTCTGTCTCTGTGTCTCTCTCCTTTTCTTTTCTTCTTTCTTTCTTTCTTTCTCTCTCTCTCTCTTTCTTTCTTTCTTTCTTTCTTTCTTTCTTTCTTTCTTTCTTTCTCTCTCTCTCTCTCTCTCTCTCTCTTTCCTTCTTCCTTCCTTCCTTTCTTTCTTTCTTTCTTTCTTTCTTTCTTTCTTTCTTTCTTTCTTTCTTTCTTTCTTTCTTTCAAGATTTATGTATTTTATGTATATGAGTACACACTTTAGTTGTACAGATAGTTGTGATCCTTCATGTGATTGTTGGGAATTGAGCTTAGGACCTCTGTTTGCTCTAGCCAAGCCCACTTGCTCAGGCAAAAGATTTATTTATTAGTATAAGTTCACTGTAGCTGTCTTCAAACGCACCAGGAGAGGGTATCAGATCTCATTATTGGTGGTTGTGAGGGACCATGTGGTTGCTGGGATTTGAACTCAGTACATTTGGAAGAGCAGTCAGTGCTCTTCCCCACTGAACCATCTCACCAGCCCTGGACACATGTTCCTTCTAGTACTATTGACTAAAGAACTTTGATCATGAAGGCATGTTGGATTTAATGACAGTGTGTGTTTCTGTGTGTGTGTCTGTGTGTGTGTGTGTGAAATATTTCTGCTGTGATTACTGTTACTTGACATCAAGTGGGCTTCTGTATAATTTCTTTAAATTTTTCTAATTCTTTTTTCTTTTTTTGTAAAGTAAAATTCCTGTCATACCTCCTTATCTTTCTCTCTCACTCCATGTTTGTGTGCATGTGTGTGTGTGTGTTAGTCTTGGGTACACAGATTAAAGAAATCATATTTCCAAGGATTCTTAGAAATAAACAAGGAAGCCAGATGTGGTGGAGCACCCCTTTTCTTTCCCTCTCTCTTTCTCTCCTCTCTCTCTCTCTCTCTCTCTCTCTCTCTCAATCTCTCTCTCTCTCTTTGTTTGTTTCTTTCTTTCTTTCTTTCTTTCAATTATTATTTTTTTCTCAGGTAGGTTTTCTTTGTGTAGCCCTGGCTGACTTGGATGTCACTCTGTAAGCCAGGGTGACCTTGAATGCAGAAATCCTCCTGAGGCTAAAGGTGTGGTCCACAATTGCCTCAGGTCTACTGAAATTCTCTCTTTAAGAAAACAGGGGGGGGGGAGGGTATGGAGGACATTTGGGATAGCATTGGAAATGTAATTGAGGAAAATACGTAATAAAAAAATATTTAAAAAAACGTGTGTATGAACCGGGTGTGGTGGCGCACGCCTTTAATCCCAGCACTTGGGAGGCAGAGGCAGGCAGATTTCTAAGTTCAAGGCCAGCCTGGTCCACAAAGTGAGTTCCAGGACAGCCAAGGCTACACAGAGAAACCCTGTCTCAAAAAAAAAAAAAAGAAATCAAACAAACAAACAAACAAACAAAGAAATAAACAAGAAATCCTAACCCTGACCACCAATAAAAAGGCTGTGGAAACTCTTTCATGTCTCTCTCCCTCACAGATAATGATGTAGCTGCTTGTAAATTAATACTCCATGTGTGTGTATAGGATTCCATGGCCAGCTAGTACCAGCCCCAGATTTGTGTTTCAGAGATCTTTATTAATTTATTTTCCGTGCCTGAGCTTGTGTAGGTGGTAGGCCACCAAACCTCCAGGGAGGTTTTTTTTGCTGCCACAAAAAGGTCGCCTTTCATCTTAATGAGGTCAAAGTGTCAATGTGCAAGCCAGTGACCGAACAAGGAAGTAGACATGCAGACAACAAACATGCAGGGGTACCACCTCCATTCCCTTCTGTTTTTTGGTAAAGGACACACAATTTTTATTATTTACAGTAAGCCTTATAAAGCACTCTGACAGCCCCACAGATATCTGTGATTAGAATTTCCTTTTTTTTTTTTAAAAAAAAGTAATTCTCAGGGGGTGCATGGTGACTTGTCCTAGGTTCTGGTGCCCTCTTCTGGCATGTAGTCATATAGGCAGCACACACACACACACACTTACATTGAAAACTAAAAGTAATAACAGCAAACAAGCAAGCAAGCAAACAAACAAACTAAGAAATATATAAATAGGAGGGAAAAAGAGATTCTGGCTTCTGCCAGGCTGTGTGGGTGGCAGAGGCTGGCAGGCAAGCAGGCAGAGAGGACCTCTGTGAGTTTGAGGCTACCCAAGCCTACACTGATAGTTCCAGAAAGGACTGCCAGGGCTACACCAAGAGAAACCCTATCTCTAGGATCAAGAAAACAAAAGCAGAAAAGGTTCTGGCTTTTATTTTACTGACATATGTTCCTTTCATTCTTCCCTTCCTTCCTTCCTTCCTTCCTTCCTTCCTTCCTTCCTTCCTTCCTTCCTTCCTTCCTTCCTTCCTTCCTTCCTTCCTTCTTTCCTTCCTTCCTTCCTTCCTTCCTTCCTTCCTTCCTTCCTTCCTTCCTTCCTTCCGAGATTTATTTATTTTATGTATATGAGTACACACTTTAGTTGTAAAGATGGTTGTGATCGTTAATGTGATTGTTGGGAAATGAAATTAGGACCTCTGCTTGCTCTACCCAAGCCCATTTGCTCAGGCCAAAGATTTATTTATTAGTATAAGTTCACAGTAGATGTCTTCAAACCCACCAGGATAGGGTATCAGATCTCATTGTGGGTTGTTGTGAGCCACCATGTGGTTGCTGGGATTTGAACTCAGTACCTTTGGAAGAGCAGTCGGTGCTCTTACCCACTGAACCATCTCACCAGCCCCCGACTTATGTTCCTTCTAGTACTATTGACTAAAGAACTTTGATCATGAAGGCACGTTGGATTTAATGACAGAGTTTGTGTGTGTTTCTGTGTGTGTATGTGTGCAATACTTCTGCTGGGATTGCAGTTACTTGCCATCTAGTGGGCTTGTGTGTAATTTCTTTAATTTTTTTCTAATTTTTTTTCTGAAAGTATCTTTCTTTCCATCTCTCTTTCTCTTTCTCTCTCTGTCTCTCTCTCTGTGTGTCTCTGTCTGTCTCTGTGTCTCTCTCCTTTTCTTTTCTTCTTTCTTTCTTTCTTTCTCTCTCTCTCTCTTTCTTTCTTTCTTTCTTTCTTTCTTTCTTTCTTTCTCTCTCTCTCTCTCTCTCTCTCTCTCTCTCTCTCTTTCCTTCTTCCTTCCTTCCTTCCTTTCTTTCTTTCTTTCTTTCTTTCTTTCTTTCTTTCTTTCTTTCTTTCTTTCTTTCTTTCTTTCAAGATTTATGTATTTTATGTATATGAGTACACACTTTAGTTGTACAGATAGTTGTGATCCTTCATGTGATTGTTGGGAATTGAGCTTAGGACCTCTGTTTGCTCTAGCCAAGCCCACTTGCTCAGGCAAAAGATTTATTTATTAGTATAAGTTCACTGTAGCTGTCTTCAAACGCACCAGGAGAGGGTATCAGATCTCATTATTGGTGGTTGTGAGGGACCATGTGGTTGCTGGGATTTGAACTCAGTACATTTGGAAGAGCAGTCAGTGCTCTTCCCCACTGAACCATCTCACCAGCCCTGGACACATGTTCCTTCTAGTACTATTGACTAAAGAACTTTGATCATGAAGGCATGTTGGATTTAATGACAGTGTGTGTTTCTGTGTGTGTGTCTGTGTGTGTGTGTGTGCAATATTTCTGCTGTGATTACTGTTACTTGACATCAAGTGGGCTTCTGTATAATTTCTTTAAATTTTTCTAATTCTTTTTTCTTTTTTTGTAAAGTAAAATTCCTGTCATACCTCCTTATCTTTCTCTCTCACTCCATGTTTGTGTGCATGTGTGTGTGTGTGTTAGTCTTGGGTACACAGATTAAAGAAATCATATTTCCAAGGATTCTTAGAAATAAACAAGGAAGCCAGATGTGGTGGAGCACCCCTTTTCTTTCCCTCTCTCTTTCTCTCCTCTCTCTCTCTCTCTCTCTCTCTCTCTCTCAATCTCTCTCTCTCTCTTTGTTTGTTTCTTTCTTTCTTTCTTTCTTTCAATTATTATTTTTTTCTCAGGTAGGTTTTCTTTGTGTAGCCCTGGCTGACTTGGATGTCACTCTGTAAGCCAGGGTGACCTTGAATGCAGAAATCCTCCTGAGGCTAAAGGTGTGGTCCACAATTGCCTCAGGTCTACTGAAATTCTCTCTTTAAGAAAACAGGGGGGGGGGAGGGTATGGAGGACATTTGGGATAGCATTGGAAATGTAATTGAGGAAAATACGTAATAAAAAAATATTTAAAAAAACGTGTGTATGAACCGGGTGTGGTGGCGCACGCCTTTAATCCCAGCACTTGGGAGGCAGAGGCAGGCAGATTTCTAAGTTCAAGGCCAGCCTGGTCCACAAAGTGAGTTCCAGGACAGCCAAGGCTACACAGAGAAACCCTGTCTCAAAAAAAAAAAATGAAATCAAACAAACAAACAAACAAACAAAGAAATAAACAAGAAATCCTAACCCTGACCACCAATAAAAAGGCTGTGGAAACTCTTTCATGTCTCTCTCCCTCACAGATAATGATGTAGCTGCTTGTAAATTAATACTCCATGTGTGTGTATAGGATTCCATGGCCAGCTAGTACCAGCCCCAGATTTGTGTTTCAGAGATCTTTATTAATTTATTTTCCGTGCCTGAGCTTGTGTAGGTGGTAGGCCACCAAACCTCCAGGGAGGTTTTTTTTGCTGCCACAAAAAGGTCGCCTTTCATCTTAATGAGGTCAAAGTGTCAATGTGCAAGCCAGTGACCGAACAAGGAAGTAGACATGCAGACAACAAACATGCAGGGGTACCACCTCCATTCCCTTCTGTTTTTTGGTAAAGGACACACAATTTTTATTATTTACAGTAAGCCTTATAAAGCACTCTGACAGCCCCACAGATATCTGTGATTAGAATTTCCTTTTTTTTTTTTTAAAAAAAGTAATTCTCAGGGGGTGCATGGTGACTTGTCCTAGGTTCTGGTGCCCTCTTCTGGCATGTAGTCATATAGGCAGCACACACACACACACACTTACATTGAAAACTAAAAGTAATAACAGCAAACAAGCAAGCAAGCAAACAAACAAACTAAGAAATATATAAATAGGAGGGAAAAAGAGATTCTGGCTTCTGCCAGGCTGTGTGGGTGGCAGAGGCTGGCAGGCAAGCAGGCAGAGAGGACCTCTGTGAGTTTGAGGCTACCCAAGCCTACACTGATAGTTCCAGAAAGGACTGCCAGGGCTACACCAAGAGAAACCCTACCTCTAGGATCAAGAAAACAAAAGCAGAAAAGGTTCTGGCTTTTATTTTACTGACATATGTTCCTTTCATTCTTCCCTTCCTTCCTTCCTTCCTTCCTTCCTTCCTTCCTTCCTTCCTTCCTTCCTTCCTTCCTTCCTTCCTTCCTTCCTTCCTTCTTTCCTTCCTTCCTTCCTTCCTTCCTTCCTTCCTTCCTTCCTTCCTTCCTTCCTTCCTTCCTTCCTTCCTTCCGAGATTTATTTATTTTATGTATATGAGTACACACTTTAGTTGTAAAGATGGTTGTGATCGTTAATGTGATTGTTGGGAAATGAAATTAGGACCTCTGCTTGCTCTACCCAAGCCCATTTGCTCAGGCCAAAGATTTATTTATTAGTATAAGTTCACAGTAGATGTCTTCAAACCCACCAGGATAGGGTATCAGATCTCATTGTGGGTTGTTGTGAGCCACCATGTGGTTGCTGGGATTTGAACTCAGTACCTTTGGAAGAGCAGTCGGTGCTCTTACCCACTGAACCATCTCACCAGCCCCCGACTTATGTTCCTTCTAGTACTATTGACTAAAGAACTTTGATCATGAAGGCACGTTGGATTTAATGACAGAGTTTGTGTGTGTTTCTGTGTGTGTATGTGTGCAATACTTCTGCTGGGATTGCAGTTACTTGCCATCTAGTGGGCTTGTGTGTAATTTCTTTAATTTTTTTCTAATTTTTTTTCTGAAAGTATCTTTCTTTCCATCTCTCTTTCTCTTTCTCTCTCTGTCTCTCTCTCTGTGTGTCTCTGTCTGTCTCTGTGTCTCTCTCCTTTTCTTTTCTTCTTTCTTTCTTTCTTTCTCTCTCTCTCTCTTTCTTTCTTTCTTTCTTTCTTTCTTTCTTTCTTTCTCTCTCTCTCTCTCTCTCTCTCTCTCTCTCTCTCTCTTTCCTTCTTCCTTCCTTCCTTTCTTTCTTTCTTTCTTTCTTTCTTTCTTTCTTTCTTTCTTTCTTTCTTTCTTTCTTTCAAGATTTATGTATTTTATGTATATGAGTACACACTTTAGTTGTACAGATAGTTGTGATCCTTCATGTGATTGTTGGGAATTGAGCTTAGGACCTCTGTTTGCTCTAGCCAAGCCCACTTGCTCAGGCAAAAGATTTATTTATTAGTATAAGTTCACTGTAGCTGTCTTCAAACGCACCAGGAGAGGGTATCAGATCTCATTATTGGTGGTTGTGAGGGACCATGTGGTTGCTGGGATTTGAACTCAGTACATTTGGAAGAGCAGTCAGTGCTCTTCCCCACTGAACCATCTCACCAGCCCTGGACACATGTTCCTTCTAGTACTATTGACTAAAGAACTTTGATCATGAAGGCATGTTGGATTTAATGACAGTGTGTGTTTCTGTGTGTGTGTCTGTGTGTGTGTGTGTGCAATATTTCTGCTGTGATTACTGTTACTTGACATCAAGTGGGCTTCTGTATAATTTCTTTAAATTTTTCTAATTCTTTTTTCTTTTTTTGTAAAGTAAAATTCCTGTCATACCTCCTTATCTTTCTCTCTCACTCCATGTTTGTGTGCATGTGTGTGTGTGTGTTAGTCTTGGGTACACAGATTAAAGAAATCATATTTCCAAGGATTCTTAGAAATAAACAAGGAAGCCAGATGTGGTGGAGCACCCCTTTTCTTTCCCTCTCTCTTTCTCTCCTCTCTCTCTCTCTCTCTCTCTCTCTCTCTCAATCTCTCTCTCTCTCTTTGTTTGTTTCTTTCTTTCTTTCTTTCTTTCAATTATTATTTTTTTCTCAGGTAGGTTTTCTTTGTGTAGCCCTGGCTGACTTGGATGTCACTCTGTAAGCCAGGGTGACCTTGAATGCAGAAATCCTCCTGAGGCTAAAGGTGTGGTCCACAATTGCCTCAGGTCTACTGAAATTCTCTCTTTAAGAAAACAGGGGGGGGGGGAGGGTATGGAGGACATTTGGGATAGCATTGGAAATGTAATTGAGGAAAATACGTAATAAAAAAATATTTAAAAAAACGTGTGTATGAACCGGGTGTGGTGGCGCACGCCTTTAATCCCAGCACTTGGGAGGCAGAGGCAGGCAGATTTCTAAGTTCAAGGCCAGCCTGGTCCACAAAGTGAGTTCCAGGACAGCCAAGGCTACACAGAGAAACCCTGTCTCAAAAAAAAAAAATGAAATCAAACAAACAAACAAACAAACAAAGAAATAAACAAGAAATCCTAACCCTGACCACCAATAAAAAGGCTGTGGAAACTCTTTCATGTCTCTCTCCCTCACAGATAATGATGTAGCTGCTTGTAAATTAATACTCCATGTGTGTGTATAGGATTCCATGGCCAGCTAGTACCAGCCCCAGATTTGTGTTTCAGAGATCTTTATTAATTTATTTTCCGTGCCTGAGCTTGTGTAGGTGGTAGGCCACCAAACCTCCAGGGAGGTTTTTTTTGCTGCCACAAAAAGGTCGCCTTTCATCTTAATGAGGTCAAAGTGTCAATGTGCAAGCCAGTGACCGAACAAGGAAGTAGACATGCAGACAACAAACATGCAGGGGTACCACCTCCATTCCCTTCTGTTTTTTGGTAAAGGACACACAATTTTTATTATTTACAGTAAGCCTTATAAAGCACTCTGACAGCCCCACAGATATCTGTGATTAGAATTTCCTTTTTTTTTTTTTAAAAAAAGTAATTCTCAGGGGGTGCATGGTGACTTGTCCTAGGTTCTGGTGCCCTCTTCTGGCATGTAGTCATATAGGCAGCACACACACACACACACTTACATTGAAAACTAAAAGTAATAACAGCAAACAAGCAAGCAAGCAAACAAACAAACTAAGAAATATATAAATAGGAGGGAAAAAGAGATTCTGGCTTCTGCCAGGCTGTGTGGGTGGCAGAGGCTGGCAGGCAAGCAGGCAGAGAGGACCTCTGTGAGTTTGAGGCTACCCAAGCCTACACTGATAGTTCCAGAAAGGACTGCCAGGGCTACACCAAGAGAAACCCTACCTCTAGGATCAAGAAAACAAAAGCAGAAAAGGTTCTGGCTTTTATTTTACTGACATATGTTCCTTTCATTCTTCCCTTCCTTCCTTCCTTCCTTCCTTCCTTCCTTCCTTCCTTCCTTCCTTCCTTCCTTCCTTCCTTCCTTCCTTCCTTCTTTCCTTCCTTCCTTCCTTCCTTCCTTCCTTCCTTCCTTCCTTCCTTCCTTCCTTCCTTCCTTCCTTCCTTCCTTCCGAGATTTATTTATTTTATGTATATGAGTACACACTTTAGTTGTAAAGATGGTTGTGATCGTTAATGTGATTGTTGGGAAATGAAATTAGGACCTCTGCTTGCTCTACCCAAGCCCATTTGCTCAGGCCAAAGATTTATTTATTAGTATAAGTTCACAGTAGATGTCTTCAAACCCACCAGGATAGGGTATCAGATCTCATTGTGGGTTGTTGTGAGCCACCATGTGGTTGCTGGGATTTGAACTCAGTACCTTTGGAAGAGCAGTCGGTGCTCTTACCCACTGAACCATCTCACCAGCCCCCGACTTATGTTCCTTCTAGTACTATTGACTAAAGAACTTTGATCATGAAGGCACGTTGGATTTAATGACAGAGTTTGTGTGTGTTTCTGTGTGTGTATGTGTGCAATACTTCTGCTGGGATTGCAGTTACTTGCCATCTAGTGGGCTTGTGTGTAATTTCTTTAATTTTTTTCTAATTTTTTTTCTGAAAGTATCTTTCTTTCCATCTCTCTTTCTCTTTCTCTCTCTGTCTCTCTCTCTGTGTGTCTCTGTCTGTCTCTGTGTCTCTCTCCTTTTCTTTTCTTCTTTCTTTCTTTCTTTCTCTCTCTCTCTCTTTCTTTCTTTCTTTCTTTCTTTCTTTCTTTCTTTCTCTCTCTCTCTCTCTCTCTCTCTCTCTCTCTTTCCTTCTTCCTTCCTTCCTTTCTTTCTTTCTTTCTTTCTTTCTTTCTTTCTTTCTTTCTTTCTTTCTTTCAAGATTTATGTATTTTATGTATATGAGTACACACTTTAGTTGTACAGATAGTTGTGATCCTTCATGTGATTGTTGGGAATTGAGCTTAGGACCTCTGTTTGCTCTAGCCAAGCCCACTTGCTCAGGCAAAAGATTTATTTATTAGTATAAGTTCACTGTAGCTGTCTTCAAACGCACCAGGAGAGGGTATCAGATCTCATTATTGGTGGTTGTGAGGGACCATGTGGTTGCTGGGATTTGAACTCAGTACATTTGGAAGAGCAGTCAGTGCTCTTCCCCACTGAACCATCTCACCAGCCCTGGACACATGTTCCTTCTAGTACTATTGACTAAAGAACTTTGATCATGAAGGCATGTTGGATTTAATGACAGTGTGTGTTTCTGTGTGTGTGTCTGTGTGTGTGTGTGTGCAATATTTCTGCTGTGATTACTGTTACTTGACATCAAGTGGGCTTCTGTATAATTTCTTTAAATTTTTCTAATTCTTTTTTCTTTTTTTGTAAAGTAAAATTCCTGTCATACCTCCTTATCTTTCTCTCTCACTCCATGTTTGTGTGCATGTGTGTGTGTGTGTTAGTCTTGGGTACACAGATTAAAGAAATCATATTTCCAAGGATTCTTAGAAATAAACAAGGAAGCCAGATGTGGTGGAGCACCCCTTTTCTTTCCCTCTCTCTTTCTCTCCTCTCTCTCTCTCTCTCTCTCTCTCAATCTCTCTCTCTCTCTTTGTTTGTTTCTTTCTTTCTTTCTTTCTTTCAATTATTATTTTTTTCTCAGGTAGGTTTTCTTTGTGTAGCCCTGGCTGACTTGGATGTCACTCTGTAAGCCAGGGTGACCTTGAATGCAGAAATCCTCCTGAGGCTAAAGGTGTGGTCCACAATTGCCTCAGGTCTACTGAAATTCTCTCTTTAAGAAAACAGGGGGGGGGGAGGGTATGGAGGACATTTGGGATAGCATTGGAAATGTAATTGAGGAAAATACGTAATAAAAAAATATTTAAAAAAACGTGTGTATGAACCGGGTGTGGTGGCGCACGCCTTTAATCCCAGCACTTGGGAGGCAGAGGCAGGCAGATTTCTAAGTTCAAGGCCAGCCTGGTCCACAAAGTGAGTTCCAGGACAGCCAAGGCTACACAGAGAAACCCTGTCTCAAAAAAAAAAAAAAAGAAATCAAACAAACAAACAAACAAACAAAGAAATAAACAAGAAATCCTAACCCTGACCACCAATAAAAAGGCTGTGGAAACTCTTTCATGTCTCTCTCCCTCACAGATAATGATGTAGCTGCTTGTAAATTAATACTCCATGTGTGTGTATAGGATTCCATGGCCAGCTAGTACCAGCCCCAGATTTGTGTTTCAGAGATCTTTATTAATTTATTTTCCGTGCCTGAGCTTGTGTAGGTGGTAGGCCACCAAACCTCCAGGGAGGTTTTTTTTGCTGCCACAAAAAGGTCGCCTTTCATCTTAATGAGGTCAAAGTGTCAATGTGCAAGCCAGTGACCGAACAAGGAAGTAGACATGCAGACAACAAACATGCAGGGGTACCACCTCCATTCCCTTCTGTTTTTTGGTAAAGGACACACAATTTTTATTATTTACAGTAAGCCTTATAAAGCACTCTGACAGCCCCACAGATATCTGTGATTAGAATTTCCTTTTTTTTTTTTTAAAAAAAGTAATTCTCAGGGGGTGCATGGTGACTTGTCCTAGGTTCTGGTGCCCTCTTCTGGCATGTAGTCATATAGGCAGCACACACACACACACACTTACATTGAAAACTAAAAGTAATAACAGCAAACAAGCAAGCAAGCAAACAAACAAACTAAGAAATATATAAATAGGAGGGAAAAAGAGATTCTGGCTTCTGCCAGGCTGTGTGGGTGGCAGAGGCTGGCAGGCAAGCAGGCAGAGAGGACCTCTGTGAGTTTGAGGCTACCCAAGCCTACACTGATAGTTCCAGAAAGGACTGCCAGGGCTACACCAAGAGAAACCCTATCTCTAGGATCAAGAAAACAAAAGCAGAAAAGGTTCTGGCTTTTATTTTACTGACATATGTTCCTTTCATTCTTCCCTTCCTTCCTTCCTTCCTTCCTTCCTTCCTTCCTTCCTTCCTTCCTTCCTTCCTTCCTTCCTTCCTTACGAGATTTATTTATTTTATGTATATGAGTACACACTTTAGTTGTAAAGATGGTTGTGATCGTTAATGTGATTGTTGGGAAATGAAATTAGGACCTCTGCTTGCTCTACCCAAGCCCATTTGCTCAGGCCAAAGATTTATTTATTAGTATAAGTTCACAGTAGATGTCTTCAAACCCACCAGGATAGGGTATCAGATCTCATTGTGGGTTGTTGTGAGCCACCATGTGGTTGCTGGGATTTGAACTCAGTACCTTTGGAAGAGCAGTCGGTGCTCTTACCCACTGAACCATCTCACCAGCCCCCGACTTATGTTCCTTCTAGTACTATTGACTAAAGAACTTTGATCATGAAGGCACGTTGGATTTAATGACAGAGTTTGTGTGTGTTTCTGTGTGTGTATGTGTGCAATACTTCTGCTGGGATTGCAGTTACTTGCCATCTAGTGGGCTTGTGTGTAATTTCTTTCTAATTTTTTTTCTGAAAGTATCTTTCTTTCCATCTCTCTTTCTCTTTCTCTCTCTGTCTCTCTCTCTGTGTGTCTCTGTCTGTCTCTGTGTCTCTCTCCTTTTCTTTTCTTCTTTCTTTCTTTCTTTCTCTCTCTCTCTCTTTCTTTCTTTCTTTCTTTCTCTCTCTCTCTCTCTTTCCTTCTTCCTTCCTTCCTTTCTTTCTTTCTTTCTTTCTTTCTTTCTTTCTTTCTTTCTTTCTTTCTTTCTTTCAAGATTTATGTATTTTATGTATATGAGTACACACTTTAGTTGTACAGATAGTTGTGATCCTTCATGTGATTGTTGGGAATTGAGCTTAGGACCTCTGTTTGCTCTAGCCAAGCCCACTTGCTCAGGCAAAAGATTTATTTATTAGTATAAGTTCACTGTAGCTGTCTTCAAACGCACCAGGAGAGGGTATCAGATCTCATTATGGGTGGTTGTGAGGGACCATGTGGTTGCTGGGATTTGAACTCAGTACATTTGGAAGAGCAGTCAGTGCTCTTCCCCACTGAACCATCTCACCAGCCCTGGACACATGTTCCTTCTAGTACTATTGACTAAAGAACTTTGATCATGAAGGCATGTTGGATTTAATGACAGTGTGTGTTTCTGTGTGTGTGTCTGTGTGTGTGTGTGTGCAATATTTCTGCTGTGATTACTGTTACTTGACATCAAGTGGGCTTCTGTATAATTTCTTTAAATTTTTCTAATTCTTTTTTCTTTTTTTGTAAAGTAAAATTCCTGTCATACCTCCTTATCTTTCTCTCTCACTCCATGTTTGTGTGCATGTGTGTGTGTGTGTGTTAGTCTTGGGTACACAGATTAAAGAAATCATATTTCCAAGGATTCTTAGAAATAAACAAGGAAGCCAGGTGTGGTGGAGCACCCCTTTTCTTTCCCTCTCTCTTTCTCTCTCCTCTCTCTCTCTCTCTCTCTCAATCTCTCTCTCTCTCTTTGTTTGTTTGTTTGTTTCTTTCTTTCTTTCTTTCAATTATTATTTTTTTCTCAGGTAGGTTTTCTTTGTGTAGCCCTGGCTGACTTTGATGTCACACTGTAAGCCAGGGTGACCTTGAATGCAGAAATCCTCCTGAGGCTAAAGGTGTGGTCCACAATTGCCTCAGGTCTACTGTAATTCTCTCTTTAAGAAAACAAGGGGGGGGGGAGGGTATGGAGGACATTTGGGATAGCATTGGAAATGTAATTGAGGAAAATACGTAATAAAAAATATTTTAAAAAACGTGTGTATGAGCCGGGCGTGGTGTCAGGGAGCACACAGTGGCCATGGAATACTTTCATCCAAGATAGATTCAGACAGTCTATAAGGTAAGACAAACAGGGCTTTTTTGTTTGTTTGTTTGTTTGTTTGTTTTTTGGTTTGTTTTTTGTTTTTGTGTGTGTGTGTGTGTGTGTGTATCGACCTATATTGAACCTGTGCATGGTACATTCAGAAACCAGAGAAAGTTGGCATGTCTGCAGATATTATAGTTATAGATGGTGCTTAGCTGCTTGTTGTACTAAAACTAAGAAAAAACTAATGTTTATAATTAGCAAGTTCTGGAGTTTTGTTTTGGTTTTGATTTTGGTTATTCTCGTGAAAGGAATTGTTTTGGAATGGATTGGGATTGTGAATTCCTTGTGCTCAGACTCCATATATCTGTATTTATGTCTTCAGTGAAATACAGTGTAGACTGGTACCAGAAAGTCTATTATTAACTTCCCTTTCCCTAGCCCACGGTTAATATAAAGGGAGGAATATTCCATTTGATAGGTAGGCTTGGAACATTGTTATTGCTATCACTTGTGTGCTTCCCTGCCTCTGTGATTTTCATATTCATACTCTGGAATCTGTAATTTCGGTCAAAGTTACTGGTGGCTGAAAGTTTACTGTACTCAATTTCAGGGTACAGCTGTTTGCACAGAAAGGCGCCATTGTGCTAGATTAAAGTTTCAGAACTTGGTAGAGTGAGGTTGTAATCTCTCAGGTATGAATGCATTTCTGTAACAGGCATGCGCCAACTTTTACATAAGTACTCTTGTGTGGCTCATTTAAAAAAAAAAAAAAAAAAAAAAACACAGGAAAGACTGTAAGTCCAAATCATGTCTTCCATTTTGCTCTTCTGTATTTCCTAACCACTCAGAAAGAGTTCACAAGCCTTTGAAGAAACAGCAGCAGGCCGTTATTGTTTTCAAGGTTTTCAAATTAAGTGATTGATTTTTAATGTATTCTCTCTATTTACTGTTTTGATTTTCAGATTTTGACTCAATATTTGAAGATATGCCTTTTATTGGGTGATGTTAATTCTCGAATGTATTAATGTTGTTTCACAATTGTAATGTTACATGATCATGGGTGGGTACTACATTCTCTAAAAAATTATGCGATAAGAAAGTCATATTCATGGAACTCATGGCTCTAATTGCACAGTCCCCTTGCTAAAGCAAAGGGCACTCTTTTAAGGCTACTTCAGAACTGGTCTTTGTATTTTCTCTAAGTGATGGATGTAGTCATGTCCATTTAGAGTCAGGGTACCACATGTCACAGGCAGCCCTACGTATATGCCGTGAGAAAGTTCAAAGACTTAACATAGTTTACAGGAACTCCAAATTTCATTTTTGTAATGGTAACTCCCAAGATTTTCTCCAAAAAATAAATTATTTTCTATTTTATAATGTAAGAAAAGAAATATAGTGTTGAAAATAATCCTGGTCCCTTACTCTCCTTGTTTCTGTAGTATCCACTGCTGTAACTTTCTCCAATAGCCTCCATAGTCAGAGTGCTAAGACATGCATGAAAGGCTGTTGAAATTGTTTCAAACATCCTTGGTTCCTCTGAGGGGAGAAACTGTTTTAAAGCTCCATGTGTTCTGTTAGGAGACTCCAGTGTTTTGAAAGATAATGAACAATTTTACCCCTGGTTGATGCTTGGGGAAAAAAACTAAAGTTCAGTGGACACCAGTCTCCTGATGAATTGCTTCAAGTTTGTTTGTTTGTTTGTTTGCTTGTTTTTTCAATTTAGAGTAGGTTTGGCTGTAAGACTCAGTCTCTGTCTCCTGCTGTGGGGATGGCAGAGGCAGGCAGAACAGATCTCCTGGTGGTCTTGGACACAGTTTGTAGACCCGGCTGTCCTCAAACCTGTAAAAGCCTGACTCTGCTTTTCCTTTTCTCTTCTTATCTTTTTTTCTTTTTCTGTCCTTTCTTTTTTCTTTTTTGGTTATTTGAGACTCTGTAGAGTGGGGAAGGCCTCTAACTAAGAAATCTTCCTGCCTCTGACTCCAGGCACTGGATTAAAGGCCTGCACCACCACTGCCCAGCCAATTTTTTTTTTTTTTTTTTGAATTGTGAGAAACATGATCTATTTAGTCCTGTTGTCTGTAAGTGTTTGACAAGGAAGGCCATTTGGATTTTATTAAAGAGTTTTGATCCTTCATGTGATTGTTGGGAATTGAACTTAGGACCTCTGCTTGCTCTAGCCAAACCCACTTGCTCAGGCCAGAGATTAATTTATTAGTATAAGTTCACTGTAGCTGTCTTCAAATGCACCAGAAGAGGGTACCAAATCACATTATGGGTGGTTGTGAGCCACCATGTGGGTGCTGGGATTTGAACTCAGTACATTTGGAAGAGCAGTCAATGCTCTTCCCCACTGAACCATCTCACCAGCCCCCGACATAATTTTCTTCTAGTAATATTGACTAAAGAACTTTGATCATGAAGGCACATTGGATTTAATGACAGAGTTTGTGTGTGTGTGTGTGTGTGTGTGTGTGCAATATTTCTGCTGTGATTGTGGTTACTTGCCATCTAGTGGGCTTGTGTGTAATTTCTTTAATTTTTTCTAATTCTTTTTTTTTTTTTTTGTAAAGTTGAATTCATGTCATTCCTCCATATCTTTCTCTCTCACTCCATGTTTGTGTGCATGTGTGTGTGTGTGTTAGTCTTGGGTACACAGATTAAAGAAATCATATTTCCAAGGAATATTTTTTCCTGGAAATATGATTTCTTCAAGTAATATATTTTCCAAACAATATTTTTAAAAATATTTTCTTCCTTCCTTTCTTTCTTTCTTCCTTCCTTCCTTCCTTCCTTCCTTCCTTCCTTCCTTCCTTTCTTTCTTTCTTTCAATTATTATTATTTTTCTCAGATAGGGTTTCTTTGTGTAGACCTGCCTGACTTGGAAGTCACTCTGTAAGGCAGGGTGACCTTGAATGCAGAAATCCTCCTGAGGCTAAAGGTGTGGTCCACAATTGACTTAGCTCTCCACTAATTCTCTCTTTAATAAACAAGGGGTGGGAGGGTACAGGGGACTTTTGGGATAGCATTGGAAATGTAATTGAGGAAAATACGTAATAAAAATATTTTTAAAAAACGTGTGTATGTATGTATAGAAATAATATTTATCCATTAATATCTCTTTTTCCTAAAATTAATGTCATTCCTCCTTATCTTTCTCTCTCACTCCATGTTTGTGTGCATGTGTGTATGTGTGTTAGTCTTGGCTGCCACCCACATGTCGCCTTTCAGCATGGTGAGGTCAATGTGTCAATGTGCAACCAAGTGACAAAACAAGGAAGTAGACATGTAGACAACAGATATGGAGGTGCACCATCTCCCTTCCCTTCTGTTGTTTGGTAAAAGACACACAATTTTTCTTATTTACCATAAGCCTTAAAAAGCACTCTGACAGCCTCTCAGATATCTACCTTCTATGTGATTAGAATTTCCTTTTTTTTTTTTTTTAATTAATTCTCAGGATCTGCATGGTGACTTGTCCTAGGTTCTGGTGCCCCCTTCTGGCATCTAATCATATAGGCAGCAGATAGAGCAAACACACAAATTTACATTGAAAACTAATAGTAATAATAACAAACACGCAAGCAAGCAAGCAAGCAAGTAAGCAAACAAATAAATAAATATATAAATAAGAGGGAGAAAGAGATTCTGTCTTCTGCCCGGCTGTGTGGGTGGCAGAAGCAGGCAGGCCGGCAGGCAAGCAGAGAGGACCTCTGTGAGTTTGAGGCTACCCAAGCCTACAGAGCAAGTACAGAGCAGCGTGTGTGTGTGTGTGTGTGTGTGTGTGTGTGTGTGTGTAATATTTCTGCTGTGATTGCGGTTACTTGCCATGTAGTGGGCTTATGATTGATTCTGTAATCTTTTTTCTAATTCTTTTAGTTTTATTTTATTTTATTTTTGTTTTATATTTTATTTTATTTTATTTTTGGTTTTTTGGACAGGGTTTCTCTGTATAGCCCTGTCTGTTTTGGAATTCAGTTTGCAGACCAGGCTGGCCCCGAACTCAGAAATCCTCCCATCTCTGCCTCCCTAGTGCTGGGATTAAAGGCGTGTGCCACCACTCCTGGCTATTTTTTTAATTTTTAAATTTTATTTATTTAGTTTATTTATTTATTTTTTTCACAATGCGGTTTCTCTGTGTAACCCTGGCTGTCCTGGAACTTACTCTGTAGACCAGGATGGCCTTGAACACATTAATCTGTCTGCCTCTGCTTCCCAAATGCTGGGATTAAAAGCATGTGCCACCACTGCCCGGACTAATGTTTTTTTTTTTTTTTTGGAAAATACCTTTCTTTCTTTCTTTCTTTCTTTCTTTCTTTCTTTCTTTCTTTCTTTCTTTCTTTCTTTCTTTCTTTCTTTCTTAAATTTATTCTTTTCATACATAGTTTCTTAGTGTAAGCAGCCCTGGCTGTCTTGAAGACACTTTGTAGGCCTCAATCCTTTAAGAGCCTGCCTCTGTTTTTCAAATGCTGGCATGAAAGTTGTACACCACTATGACCTGCTACGATTCTTATCTTCTTATTTTTGTCCCCCCCCCCACCCTTCCTTTTTGTGATTTTTGCTTTTGCCAGGCAGTGGTGGTGGTGGTGCTGGCAGAGGGAGGTGGATCACTGTAACTTTGCAGCTAGCTTATTCTACAGTCTGAGTTACACAAAAGGGGTTCCAGAATGACTGGTTATATTTTTCGTTTTTTATGCATTTTAATTAAAATTTGATTAAACCAAAAGAATTTAGACTGACCAATTCAGAGTCTGGCGTTTAAAAGTATAACCAAAAAGTATGAGGCTGTCTGTGGATGGTCAAGGGTTCAGGCTGCTTTAGGGAGCCTCCTCACCTTTCTGCATATGCAAACTAGGCCACCTAGAGGCTGGAAACAAAAGCTACCTTGAGCAGTAGGTCACGTGACAGCCAGCCACCTCCATCTTTATGAGGACAGATGTCAGTCAGAGGACAAGATGGCTGCCACCCACTTGTCGCCTTCCATCTTCTTGAGGTCAATATGCAAATTAGTGACAGAACAAGGAAGTAGAAAGGAACAGATATGCAGGTACACCACCTCCCTTCTGTTTTTGGATAAAAGACACATAACAATTTTTATTATTTACAGTAAGCCTTAAACAGCACTCTGACAGCTGCGCAGATATCTACCTACTATGTGATTTGAATTTCCTTTTTTTTTTTTTTTTTTAAATTAATTTTCAGGAACTGCATGGTGGCTTCACCTATTTTCTGGTGCCTTCTTCTGATATGCAGTCATCTAGGCAGCAGATAGAGCACCCCCCCACCACACACACACACTTACATTGAAAACTAATAGTAATAATAACAAACAAACAAATAAATGAAAAGAAGGCCAAAAATAAAAAAAGATTCTAGCTTCTGCCTGGCTGTGTGGGTGGCAGAGTGTAGGTAGGCAGGTAGGCAGGCAGGCAGGCAGAGAGGACCTGGGTGAGTTTGAGGCTACCCAAGCCTACAGAGTAAGTTCCAGGCAGGGATGCCAGGGCTACATCCAGAGAAACCCAATCTTGAGGCAAAAGAAAACAGAAGCAGAGAAGGTTCTGGCTTTTATTTTCAGACATATGTTTCTTCTAGTACTATCGAACTTTGATCATGAAGGCACGTTGGATTTTATGACAGAGTTTGTCTGTGTGTGTGTGTGTGTGTGTGTGTGTGTGTGTGTGTGTGTGTAATATTTCTGCTGTGATTGCAGTGACTTGCCATCTATTGGGCTAGTGTTTGATTTCTGTAATCTTTTTTCTAATTCTTTTTTATTTTTAGGGTTTTTTTTTTGTTTTTGTTTTTGATTTTGTTTTTCGAGACAGGGTTTCTCTTTATAGTTCTGGCTGTCCTGGAACATTTAAAATATTAAAATTATTTTACTATCATACTTGTTATCTTCCTCGAATCGATTTTTACTTCACTTTTTCATTTGATTTAATTTTACCTGCTAGCCAGAAAGACCTACGGATTGTTATGCTTCCCTTACCCTCAGGGACCCAGACACAGGGTCCCACTGAGGCTCTCATGTTCTCTTCCTGAGTGCGTGAGTCTATCAAAAATTATTTTAATATCATACTTGTTATCTTCCTCCCCCTCCCTTCTCCTCCATGTCTTTGGCCTTTCTTCACCTTTTATTATGAGGCAGGGCAGGGAGGCCAAGAAAAGAGAGCAAGAGAGGCTTGACTCTCTTTAGCAATCTTCCCAAGGTGGCTGGCTATATATTCTCCAACCTCTGAAGGAAACCCCTTTGCCAACCAACCCCACCCTGCAGAGTTACTGATTCTTTGATCAGTCGTCTCTCCCCACCCCCTTACTGTTCCCATTCCGAGAGGTGATCTAGTATGCTCTCAGAAAACAAAACAAAACAAACAAACAAACAAACAAACAAAAAAACCAAACACACACACACACACACACACACACACACACACACACACACACACACACGCTCGCGAGGACGAGGGGAAGTCGTGCATAAAATAAATATTTTTCTGGCCAAAGTGAAAGCAAATCACTATGAAGGGGTACTCCTAGAAAAAAATAAATACAAACGGGCATTTTAACCATTCCACCACTGTTTTAACTCTGAATTTAGTCTTGGAAAAGGGGGCGGGCGGGAGGGCGAGCCAGCGAGCGAGCGGGCGGGCGGGCGGGCGGGGGCGGGGAGGGCGAGCGAGCGAGCGAGCGGGCGGGCGGGCGGGCGGGCGGGCGGGCGGGGGGGGGGGGGAGGGCGAGCCAGCGGGCGGGCGGGCGGGTGAGTGGCCGGCGGGCGGTGGCAGCGAGCCCCAGAAAACAACAAACCCCAAGCGGTAGAGTGTTTTAAAAATGAGACCTAAATGGGGTGGAACTGAGGTCGCCGCCACCTTCCACTGACACCGTGCTTAGATGCTCCCTTCCTATACTGTGCTCCGTTCCCCTAATTGTGCCTGTTCCCTCGCCCCGCAGACCGATTCGCCAGCCACGTACTTTGACTTAGAGAACGGTTTCGCCTGTTTTCACCACTCACTGTCCTACTTTCGTTTTTGGGTGCCCGAGTCTAGCCCGCGTTCGCTATGTTCGGGCGGGACGATGGGGACCGTTTGTGCCACTCGGGAGAAGTGGTGGGTGGGTACGCTGCTCCGTGGTGCGTGCGCGAGTGTCCCACCCTGAGCTCGGGAGGACCCTCGGGAGAGACCGAATGAGTGAATGAATGTGGCGGCGCGTGAGCGATCTGTATTGGTTTGTTTGGTTGATGGAGACCGTTGTCGGGCGACACCTAGTGGTGACAAGTTTCCGCAACGCTCCTGCCGTCTCCGCTTGGTGACACAGAGGAGGGAAGTGCCTGTGGTGAGGCGGCCAGGGTGACATGAGACCCGGCAAGCAGGCGGGGCGTATCGGAGATGGTGTCGTGTGGAGGGACAGTCTGTACCAAGGAGGTTGTACCGGGAGATGGGCAAAGCAGACCGAGTTGCTGCGCGCCCTTTGGGGAAATAGAAGGTTGGTGGCGACGTTATTAGGTCGACCAGAAGGCTTAAAGTCCTACGCATTTTTATTTATTTTTTCTTCCAGAAGCCTTCTCTGTCCCCGTCACCGGGGACATTGTACTTCTGAGTCCGAGAGGACGCGACTGGCCCGGCTTACAAGCCGACGTGGCCCGGTGCTGGAGGTTCAGATCTTTTTTTTTTTTTTTTTTTCCTCCAGGAGCCCTCTCTGTCCCTGTCACCCGGGACACTGTACTTCTGAGTCCGAGAGAACGCGACGGGCCCGTCTTACAAGCCGATGTGGCCCGGCCAGCTGGAGTGTCGGATCTTTTTTTCCTCCAGAAGCCCTCCGTGTCCCTGTCACCGGTGTCACTGTACTTCTGAGTCCGAGAGGACGCGACGGGCCCGGCTTACAAGCCGATGTGGCCCGGCCAGCTGGAGTGTCGGATCTTTTTTTCCTCCAGAAGCCCTCCGTGTCCCTGTCACCGGTGTCACTGTACTTCTGAGTCCGAGAGGACGCGACGGGCCCGGCTTACAAGCCGATGTGGCCCGGCCAGCTGGAGGTTGGGATCTTTTTTCCTCCAGAAGCCCTCCGTGTCCCTGTCACCGGTGTCCCTGTACTTCTGAGTCCGAGAGGACGCGACGGGCCCGGCTTACAAGCCGATGTGGCCCGGCCAGCTGGAGTGTCGGATCTTTTTTTCCTCCAGAAGCCCTCCGTGTCCCTGTCACCGGTGTCACTGTACTTCTGAGTCCGAGAGGACGCGACGGGCCCGGCTTACAAGCCGATGTGGCCCGGCCAGCTGGAGGTTGGGATCTTTTTTCCTCCAGAAGCCCTCCGTGTCCCTGTCACCGGTGTCCCTGTACTTCTGAGTCCGAGAGGACGCGACGGGCCCGGCTTACAAGCCGATGTGGCCCGGCCAGCTGGAGTGTCGGATCTTTTTTTCCTCCAGAAGCCCTCCGTGTCCCTGTCACCGGTGTCACTGTACTTCTGAGTCCGAGAGGACGCGACGGGCCCGGCTTACAAGCCGACGTGGCCCGGTGCTGGAGGTTCTGATCTTTTTTTTTTTTTTTTTCTCCAGAAGCCCTCTCTGTCCCTGTCACCGGTGTCACTGTACTTCTGAGTCCGAGAGGACGCGAGGGGCCCGGCTTACAAGCCGATGTGGCCCGGCCAGCTGGAGGTTGGGATCTTTTTTTCCTCCAGAAGCCCTCTCTGTCCCTGTCACCGGTGTCACTGTACTTCTGAGTCCGAGAGGACGCGACGGGCCCGGCTTACAAGCCGATGTGGCCCGGCCAGCTGGAGTGTCGGATCTTTTTTTCCTCCAGAAGCCCTCCGTGTCCCTGTCACCGGTGTCACTGTACTTCTGAGTCCGAGAGGACGCGACGGGCCCGGCTTACAAGCCGATGTGGCCCGGCCAGCTGGAGGTTGGGATCTTTTTTCCTCCAGAAGCCCTCCGTGTCCCTGTCACCGGTGTCCCTGTACTTCTGAGTCCGAGAGGACGCGACGGGCCCGGCTTACAAGCCGATGTGGCCCGGCCAGCTGGAGGTTGGGATCTTTTTTTCCTCCAGAAGCCCTCCGTGTCCCTGTCACCGGTGTCCCTGTACTTCTGAGTACGAGAGGACGCGACGGGCCCGTCTTACAAGCCGATGTGGCCCGGCCAGCTGGAGTGTCGGATCTTTTTTTCCTCCAGAAGCCCTCCGTGTCCCTGTCACCGGTGTCACTGTACTTCTGAGTCCGAGAGGACGCGACGGGCCCGGCTTACAAGCCGATGTGGCCCGGCCAGCTGGAGGTTGGGATCTTTTTTCCTCCAGAAGCCCTCCGTGTCCCTGTCACCGGTGTCCCTGTACTTCTGAGTCCGAGAGGACGCGACGGGCCCGGCTTACAAGCCGATGTGGCCCGGCCAGCTGGAGGTTGGGATCTTTTTTTCCTCCAGAAGCCCTCCGTGTCCCTGTCACCGGTGTCCCTGTACTTCTGAGTACGAGAGGACGCGACGGGCCCGTCTTACAAGCCGATGTGGCCCGGCCAGCTGGAGTGTCGGATCTTTTTTTCCTCCAGAAGCCCTCCGTGTCCCTGTCACCGGTGTCACTGTACTTCTGAGTCCGAGAGGACGCGACGGGCACGTCTTACAAGCCGACGTGGCCCGGTGCTGGAGGTTCGGATCTTTTTTTTTTTTTTTTCCTCCAGAAGCCCTCTCTGTCCCTGTCACCGGTGTCACTGTACTTCTGAGTCCGAGAGGACGCGAGGGGCCCGGCTTACAAGCCGATGTGGCCCGGCCAGCTGGAGGTTGGGATCTTTTTTTCCTCCAGAAGCCCTCCGTGTCCCTGTCACCGGTGTCCCTGTACTTCTGAGTACGAGAGGACGCGACGGGCCCGGCTTACAAGCCGATGTGGCCCGGCCAGCTGGAGGTTGGGATCTTTTTTTTCCTCCAGAAGCCCTCTCTGTCCCTGTCACCGGTGTCCCTGTACTTCTGAGTCCGAGAGGACGCGACGGGCCCGGCTTACAAGCCGACGTGGCCCGGTGCTGGAGGTTCGAATCTTTTTTTTTTTTTTTTCCTCCAGAAGCCCTCTCTGTCCCTGTCACCGGTGTCACTGTACTTCTGAGTCCGAGAGGACGCGACGGGCCCGGCTTACAAGCCGATATGGCCCGGCCAGCTGGAGTGTCGGATCTTTTTTTCCTCCAGAAGCCCTCCGTGACCCTGTCACCGGTGTCACTGTACTTCTGAGTCCGAGAGGACGCGACGGGCCCGGCTTACAAGCCGATGTGGCCCGGCCAGCTGGAGGTTGGGATCTTTTTTTCCTTCCAAAAGCCCTCTCTGTCCCTGTCACCGGTGTCACTGTACTTCTGAGTCCGAGAGGACGCGACGGGCCCGGCTTACAAGCCGACGTGGCCCGGTGCTGGAGGTTCGAATCTTTTTTTTTTTTTTTCCTCCAGAAGCCCTCTCTGTCCCTGTCACCGGTGTCACTGTACTTCTGAGTCCGAGAGGACGCGAGGGGCCCGGCTTACAAGCCGATGTGGCCGGGCCAGCTGGAGTGTCGGATCTTTTTTTTCTCCAGAAGCCCTCTCTGTCTTTGTCACCGGGGGCGCTTTACTTCTGAAGCCGAGGGAAAGCTATGGTCCCGCCTTTGTTTCATTTACCTATCGGTATTTTGAGTATTCCCGGTTGTCAGGTCGACCAGTTGTTCGTTTGACGTCCGGTTCTTTTCTTCATGGGGACATTTTTGGGCCACCCCCCCATGTATGACTTCCAGTTGTTCTCTGTGGGCTGTCATCTTCCTCCCTGTCATTTTTATGGTTTTGATCTATTCTATCTGTTCCTATTGGACCTGGAGATATGTAGTGACACGCTGTCCTTTCCCTATTTACACTAAAGGACACTAAAGGACACTAAAGAGAAAAGACCCTTTCAATCAAGGCTGTTTGCTTGTCCAGCCTATTTTTCTTTGCATATCGGCTTGGGTCTGTCGCCGTGCCTGAAACTGTGCCCGAGACATGCTTCCTGCTTTCCGTGCTTTTGCTTCCCGTTTGTGTGTGCGCTTGCTGGGCAGCTTGTGACAACCAGGGGCTATGATATTGCTGCGTTCTCAGGCGTTTTTCCCGATTTCCACGTTGTTATCACACCTGTGTCCTGTGTGGAATGGTTGCAGCCAGCTGTCTCGTGCTAGTGTTTCGTGTTCCTCCCGCTGGTTTTTTTTTTTTTTTTTTTTTTTTTTTTGTTCCTGGGAGTCCCGAACCTCCACTGTCTTTCGTTTCCCCGTCTTCCACACGCCTCCCGAGTGCATTTTTTTTTTTTTTGGCGGGGGGGAGGTGGAGAGTCCCGAATCCTCCACTCTCCTGTCTGCGGTGTCTTGGTTCTTCCTGCCACATGCCTCCCGAGTGCATTTTTTTTTTTTTTTTTGGCGGGGGGGAGGTGGAGAGTCCCGAATCCTCCACTCTCCTGTCTGCGGTGTCTTGGTTCTTCCTGCCACATGCCTCCCGAGTGCATTTTTTTTTTTTTTTTTTTTTGGCGGGGGGGAGGTGGAGAGTCCCGAATCCTCCACTCTCCTGTCTGCGGTGTCTTGGTTCTTCCTGCCACATGCCTCCCGAGTGCATTTTTTTTTTTTTTTTTGGCGGGGGGGAGGTGGAGAGTCCCGAATCCTCCACTCTCCTGTCTGCGGTGTCTTGGTTCTTCCTGCCACATGCCTCCCGAGTGCATTTTTTTTTTTTTTTTTGGCGGGGGGGAGGTGGAGAGTCCCGAATCCTCCACTCTCCTGTCTGCGGTGTCTTGGTTCTTCCTGCCACATGCCTCCCGAGTGCATTTTTTTTTTTTTTTTTGTGGCAGCACCTTCGTTGTGTCTCTGCCCGGATCCGTACTGTCTTGCCCCGCGTGTAAGACATGCCTATCTCGCTTGTTTCTCCCGGTTGCGTGTTGTCGCTCACTCTGCTTAGATCGATGTGGTGCTCCTGAGTTCTCTTCGGGCCAGGGCCTAAGCCGCGCCAGGCGAGGGACGGACATTCATGGCGAATGGCGGCCGCTCTTCTCGTTCTGCCAGCGGGCCCCTCGTCTCTCCACCCTATCCGTATTCCGGTGGTGTGTGGAAGGCAGGGGTGCGGCTCTCCGGCCCGAGCACTGACCCGCGCGCACTTCTCGCAGTGGTTCGCGTGGTCCTCGTGGATCGCTTGCCCATCTTCCCTGAGCCGGGGAATGTTGGCTGGTGGCGATGCATAACCTTCCCGTCTGGTGTGTGCACGCGCGTTCTGTTTCTTGCAGAGGTGCTCCTGGATCGTTCCAGGTTTTGCCACCTAGGTGCCCGCTTCTGAGTTGGTGGTGGCGCTTCCCGTTTCCTGGCGTGCCTCCGGTGCTCCGTCTGGCTGTGTGCCTTCCCGTTTGTGTCCGAGAAGCCCATGAAAGGGGGGTCGAGGATTAGAGGAAGGGCGGTTAAAAAAAAAAGCCCCCTTCGTTGGGCGAGCGCCCACCCCGCGCACTCGCGGACCTTGCGCGTAGGGATGGTGCTGAGCGGTCGCGGCTGGCCTTTTTGAAAAGTTTCGTGAAGCTTCCTTGCTCCTCGTGTGGAGCTTGGAGAGTGGCAGTGGCCTGTCTTTCGGGGGGGACCTGTTGCAGGGTCTCCTCTGTCCGCGTATGCTCAAAATACCCCTGGAAGAGAACCTTCCTGCTGCCGCAGATCCCCCCGCGCGGATGCCCGCGTGTGGGTCTTCTCTTGTCGCACGCATCCTCTCTCGGTTGCCGGTTATCTGTCTGGCTCTGTGCCTTCCCGTTCGTGTCCGGGAAGCCCGTGAAAGGGGGGTCGAGGAGAGAGGAGGGGGCTAGGAAAAACAAGCCCCCTTCGTCGGGTGAGCGCCCAGCCCCGCGCACTCGCGGACCTTGCGCGTAGGGTTGGTGCTGAGCGGTCGCGGCTGGCCTTTTTGAGAAGTTTTGTGAAACTCCTTGCTTCCTTGTGGGGAGCTTGGGGGGGCCTGGCCTTTCGGGGGGGACCGGTTGCAGGGTCTCCTCTGTCCGCGGATGCTCAAAGTACCCTTGGAAGGGAACCTTCCTGTTGCCGCAGACCCCCCCCGCGCGGACCCCCGCGTTGTGGGTCTTCTCGCTTCCCTGTGTGTGCGCTTGTCGCACGTATTCTCTCGGTTGCCGGAGCTCGTCGGGGTTTTGGGTCCGTCCCGCCCTCAGTGAGAAAGTTGCCTTCTCTAGCTATCTTCCGGAAAGGGTGTGGGTCTCGAGGGGTCTCTCCCGGTCGGTCCCCTCGAGGGCTCGCCCCCTGACCACCTCCTGCGCGCGCAGCGTTTGCTCTCTCGTCTACCGCGGCCCGCGCCTCCCCGCTCCGAGTTTGGGGAGGGATCACGCGGGGCAGAGCCTGTCGGTCGTCCTGCCGTGGTTGCGGGGCCGTGTGGTCGGTCGGCCCGGTTGTGTGGTGGTGGCTGGGGAAAGGGCTCCGTGCACACCCCCGCGTGCGCGGTACCTTCCTCCCCTCCTGGGGGCCGCCGCGGGATGGGGTGTTGGGGAGGCGACGGTGGGCTCCCGGGTCCCGCCTGTCTTCCCGTGCCTCACCCGCGCCTTCCGTCGCGTGCGTCCCTCTCGCTCGCGTCCACGACTTTGGCCGCTCCCGCGACGCGGGCCTGTGCCGCGCGTGTTGCGTGCTGTGTGCTTCTCGGGCTGTGTGGCTGTCGCCTCGTCCCCCCTTCCCGTGGCAGCGTTCCCACGGCTGGCGGAATCGCGGGAGCCCTCCTTCCCCCTCCTCGGGGCCGAGAGGGTCCGCGTCTGGCGTTGGTTGAATCTCGCTCTCGGGGGCGGGCCGTTTTGTGGGAGGACGGCTGTTGGCCGCGTCTGGCGCGTCGTCGGACGTGGGGACCCGCTGCCGCTCGTGGGTCTTCGTCGGTCGGCATCGGTGCGTGGACATCGCTCTCTCTCGTGTTGGTGTCGCCTCCTCGGGCTCCCGGGGGGCCGTCAGGTTTCGGGTCGCCTCGGCGCTGCGGGCGTGGTGGGACTGCCCAGGGGAGTGGTGCAGTGTGATTCCCGCCGTTTTTGCCTCGCGTGCCCTGTCCGGCCCGTTGTCCGAGCGGCCTCTCGGTCCCTTGTGAGGTTTCCCCCTTCCGGGAGGGGCCCTGCCGCGGCCGCCCTTGCCGTCGTCGTCGGCCCTCGTTCTGCTGTGTCGTTCCCCCTCCCCGCTCGCCGCGGCCGGTACTTTTTCCTCTCCCCCCCTCTCCCCCTGGCCGACCCGTGGCCGTGCTGCCGGACCCCCCGCATGGGGGGCGGCCGGGCACGCACGCGTCCGGGCGGTCAGCGGGGTCTTGGGGGGCGGAGGGGTAGGGAGCCGGCTCGGCGGGCGGGAGAAGCTGTGGTTTGGAGGGCGTCCCGGCCCTGCGGCCGTGGCCGGCGCCTTGCGCGGTCTTGGAGAGGGCTGCGTGCGAGGTGAAAAGGTTGCCCCGCGAGGGCAAAGGGAAAGAGGCTAGCAGCGGTCATTGTCCCGCCGGTGTGGAGGCCTGCTGTCCGAGGTGCGTCTGTGGGGGGCCTGTCCGGCCCCGTCGTCCGTCGGGAAGGCGCGTGTTGGGGTCTGCCGGGGCGCCGAGGTGGGTGCCCTGGCGGTGGGATTAACCCCGCGCGCGTGTTCCGGTGTGGCGGTGGGGGCTCCGGTCGACGTCTACCCCCTCTCACCGAGGTCTCAGGTCTTCCTCCGCGGGCTCTCGGCCCTCCCCTCGTTCCTCCCTCTCGCGGGGTTCAAGTCGCTCGTCGACCTCACCTCCTCCGTCCTGCCATCTCTCGCGCAAAGGCGCGGCCCGAGTTCACGGTGGGTCCGTCCTCCGCCTCCGCTTCTCGCCGGGGAGCTGGCCGCTGTCCGGCCTCCTGCCCGCTCGCCTCCCGTTGTCGTGGTCTTCTCTCGCCGGCTACGCGGGCTCCCGGCCCCGCCCGGAGGGTCGGGGGGCTTCCCGGTTCCCCAACGTTGCGCCTCGCTGCTGTGTGCTTGGGGGGGCCCGCTGCGGCCTCCGCCCGCCCGTGAGCCCCTGCCG